>NC_084615.1:70951003-71253549 GCF_033978795.1 Nerophis ophidion | reverse complement strand
CCCGCCTTCCGCCCGATTGTAGCTGAGATAGGCGCCAGCGCCCCCCGCGACCCCAAAAGGGGATAAGCGGTAGAAAATGGATGGATGGATGGTCCTGAAAGGAATTCTACAGAAGAGAGGTGACTTATTTAAAGGCCATAGTGCGCCTTTGTAGTTTAAAAAGTATGCTGATTGCCCCCAAATCATGGACTGCAGCTACTGTGTATTTGCACGACATCTGAGGGATGAAATTTGGTATGCTCAAATGCAGGGCTGTTCAAACGCCACTTTATTTGATATTCCACTTGATACATTTTTTCAAATTCTTTTAAATGGGTCATATACATTTTTAATCAAGCATTAAAGGGGAACAGTATCACCAGACCTTTGTAAGCATCAATATATATACCTTGATGTTGCAGAAAAAAGACCATATGTTTTTTCAACCGATTTCCGAACTCTAAATGAGTGAATTTTGGCGAATTAAACGCCTTTTTGTTTAGCCCCCTTGAAGCGATGACGTTAGGTAAGAAAGCCGCCATTTTCATTTTCTCAAACACATTACAAACACCGGGTTTCAGCTCTGTTAGTTTCCGTTTTTTCGACTATTTTTTGGACCCTTAGAGACATCATGCCTCGTCGGTGTGTTGTCGGAAGGTGTAAAAACACTAACAGGGAGGGATTCAAGTTGCAACACTGGCCCGAAGATGCGAAAGTGGCAAGAAATCTGCCGCCAGACCCCCATTGAACGTGCCGGAGTGTCTGCACATTTTACCGGCGATGCTAAGACAGACATGGCACAGAGATGTATGGATAACCTGCAGATGCATTTGCAACGATAAAGTCAACAAAATCAAAAAGGTGAGTTTTGTTGATGTTGTTGACTTATGTGCTAATCAGACATATTTGGTCGCGATGTGACTGCCAGCTAATCGATGCTAACATGCTATTTAGACTATAGCTGTATGTACATTTGAAACTATATTATGTTTCCTTCCACCCACATTTAATGCGAAAAAAACACTTGCCAATCGACGGATTTAAGTTGCTCCAGTGTCACAAGATGCGAAAGTCCCGATCGTTTGGTCCGCAAATTTTACCGGCGATGCTACGGCTATGAATAGCGTCAATAGCTATTCGCTCAATAGCTTCATATTCTTCTTCAATACTTTCATACTCCAACCATCCGTTTCAATACATGCGTAATCTGTTGAATCACTTAAGCCGCTGAAATCCGAGTCTGAATCGGGCTAATGTCGCTATATCTTGCTGTGCTATTCGCCATTGTTTGTTTACATTGGCAGCACTGTGTGATGTCACAGGAAAATTAACAGTGGCTTCGAGAGAGCGAAAATAAGGCACTTTAAAGCTTTTTTTAGGGATATTCCGGGACTGGTAAAATTTTGAAAAAAAAACGTCAAAAAATACAACAAGCCACTGGGAACTGATTTTTATTGTTTTAACACTTTTGAAATTGTGATAATGTTCCCCTTTAACACACTTCCTTGTGGTCTATATAGCCTGTAATTGTGGTTCTTTATTCGGAATTTTCCATCCATCCATCCATTTTATACCGCTTGTCCCTTTTTTGGGGTCAGCTGCATTCGGGCGGGGGGCGATTACACCCTGGAAAAGTCGCCACCTCATCACAGGGCCAACACAGATAGACAGACGACATTCACACTCACATTCACACACTAGGGCCAATTTTAGTGTTTCTTCAAAACGAGTTGTCTAAGAAGCAAATTATGAGGTACTTATTTTTTTTCTTTTTTTTTTATCAGAAATTTTAAAAGCGGATGATATTAGCATCCAATTTGACATGTTTGAGCAAGGGTAGAGAGGAAAGCAAAGAGGCAGACGCATATCTCTAAGGTCTGTTTATCATTTTTGCGTTCAACGTCTTACTGCACTTTATTGAGTAGAAATTTGTCTATCAGTCAAAATGCACATATGTCAATCAATCAATGTTTATTTATATAGCCCTAAATCACAAGTGTCTCAAAGGGCTGCACAAACCACAACGACATCCTCGATAGAGCCCACATAAGGGCAAAGAAAAACTCACCCCAGTGGGTTGTCGGTGACAGTGACAATGATGACTATCACAAAATGATTTGCAAATCATTGTACTCTGTTTATATTTACATCCAACACAATTTCCCAAATCATATGGAAACGGGGTTAGTACATATTTTGCTCATTTGAAACATACATCGGCGTATTAATTTTACATCGAATCACAACGATTGCTGTTACCTTCGACAACAACAACACTGCCAATCATGACAGACTTCATGATGGTCAGCAACAACTACTTTAGTACAAACGATGATCAAGAACCTTATATTTTTGAGCCTGAACATAAGGAGGGCGATCTACAAGTATTAGAAGTTTAAGCTCTTAAGGCCCAAGCTGTTTGTTTAAATGTTTTTTTTTTTTTTATATCTCTTTGCTAGTTGGGCTTGTTGGACCCTTATTACAATAAAAAACTAAGAATCATCTTTTCATATGATGTACTTCGTCTATCAGTGACAATCGTGTACCTCATGTTTCGTGACAAGCTAATTCTTATTTTTAAATTTTTTTCCCCAAATTCCTTTGTATGTTATACCCTTCTGACACCACCAGATTACAGTATAAGTGTCCACTAAAGGGCCATAAGACCCAAATTAAAAAGTGTACACAATTTTGGAAATAAGAACTAAAGGGTGCTGTCCATGCATGAGGCCACTAAAGCCTTGAGAGGATTTATTAAGGATAAGCAGATCCAGCAGGTAGCAGTATTGGCTAGTGTTATACAAAAATAATCTACGAACACAATAAAACAATCCCTTACAGTACAGTGTCTGCTCTCACAGGAATGACAACCAATGGGATGTTCATATTTTCCTGTTTAGATGAAGAGTTAATCATAATCCCCACAAAAAAAAAACGCATATTTTTGTGTCTTTCTCACTGTGGCTTTAATTCCATTATCTGCATTGTTTGCTACCACGTACTTGCTGTATAGTACGTATTAGAATGCATGAAAAAATCAAAAAAATGTGTGTTCTTGCCTTGCATAGGGATTGTGAATGATGGGGAAAATTAAAAAAAAAAAGTGCAGTTTTACTTTAACCTTCGTCTTGTGTTGGGGTCGGCACCGACCCGTTTTAGTTTTTAAATGCATAAAAACACCACATACATTTATTTTTTTGCATCAAAGCTTTTTGACTTTGTCAGGAACCTCTTTGTCAACAAAATAAAACATTATAATTTTTTTCACTAAATTATAAAATGCTCTGGTAGAAATTATGCCCTTGGTGTTGTTAGGGTCGGTTTCGACCCAGTTATAAAAATAAGATGATAAAGCAATGATAAGAGCCAAAACTGAACACACTGACAGCCAGCTCCTCTCCCAATCATGTGAGCTTTAGTGGATTCTCATTTTACTTTGTTATCCTGTACAAAAACAAACAAAAGACGGACACTAAAAGTGTCACTTTTTGCCACTCTGATTTTGTTTTTTTATTAGTTTTGGAACTAGTAATCTATTTCTCTTGGTTTCATTTGCTTGATTGGTTGTTGTTTGTTTGATGTTGGACTTCTGTTGCTGAAAAAAATACTTTTTAACCTTTTTCTTGAAGTAAATATATATGGGTCAAAATTGACCCGTAACACCATAGATGTTACTATAGTTAAAATTCTTAAAATGAAAAAATAAATAAAACACATTTATTTAAGAGATGTGTTCTAATACCCCTTAGTAATAGTTAGGTAACACAACAACCTTTTTTTTATTTATATGATTCTCTTGAGGTTAGTTTTACCATTTTTAAAAATTGAAATCGAGGGGTGTACTGACAAAAAAAGGCCCAATTGCCCAAACCAAAAATATTAAAACCAATATTTTCAAGGATAAGGAAGCCTAACGAGGTAACCAAGAGATGAAAAACTAATTGGATGATAGATAATTGTTTTTAGTGTATTTTACAGCTGATTTAAGACATGGGTCAAAACCGACCCGTTAACATAAGAGATGGTAACAGAAAGCTAACACAAGAGGAAGGTTAAAGTTATGAGTATATAGACAAGGATTTACTAAAAGTTAAGGTATACTAAAACTCATGCAAACTTGATAACACACGCAAAGCCGATCTACTAAGCCTGAGCAAAGTGCATTTTTTGTGATTTATCAACACTCATCACCATTTTGCGAGCATTATTTTGCGTTTTATATGGCACCTCTGAAACTGAGACAGTTACACACACGCAAAGATAGATGAGGAACAAAGAATGTGTGTGTGTGTGTGTGTGTGTGTGTGTGTGTGTGTGTGTGTGTGTGTGTGTGTGTGTGTGTGTGTGTGTGTGTGTGTGTGTGTGTGTGTGTGTGTGTGTCAACCTGTTTGCATGGTCTCTCAGAAAGTTTATATTAGACGTATCGTCCATGCAGCAACATCCTTTTATAATTGTACAGCTGCACGCTAAGTGGGGTAAGGAGCTGATTAAAGCTAATTGAGATGATGTTTTTTGCCGTCTGTTGGCTGCTTCTTCTTTTTTTTTTTTTTTGGAGCACACACACAGCTTTTCTTCCATGACCTCATTTGAAGCACACAAAAAACCCAGCATGTGCAGTTTTAGTAGATCACACCCAACATACCCACTAACACTACATGCAATTTTATGGACACGGTTTAGTAAATGCTGTTGATTATTTATATATTACTTCATGGAACTACTGTAGTTGTTTGTAGTACATTATATTGTACTGTCGGTATACAATATTTGTTATCTAAAAGTGTTTTGGTTCTTTTAAAAGGCAAGCTACATGTTAAAATTGTACAGTTTTGTTTTCCATTTGAACTGATTTCAGTTCATTTCAATGGGAGATGTCGATTTGAGATTAAAGTGTTTTGAGTTTTGAGCACTGGCACAGACCCAATTAAACACGTAAGTTGAGGTATATGAAGTTTATTTTCAACCATGTCTGAAAAACAAAAAAAAACAACTCCGGCGATGCTCGCCTTTATGATACATATTTCAACAATGTACGTTTTCAGAAGACATATTCTGATTCTTTTGGAGGGTGTGGGGAATTGAGGACTTCATTTGCATGCAAGGACTGTCGTCCCGAAAATAACCGTTTTCTGGACATACGAGTGTTTCCTGAGGTAGTACTTAGTGAAAAAAAGTTGGAGAATCACTGATCTAGATCACAAAGAAGTGGTTTCAATGTAGATTAAAATCACCATATGGTCCTGATTAAGGAAAAGAGAAGGTTGTAAGAGTCAGGGTGGGGGACTGGGGTGAAACTATAACAAGATGCGGAAAAAAAAGACATTTTTAATTAAAAAAATTGTCCGTAGCAAAAAAAAAAAAACTCAAATTGATAATATATATATATATATATATATATATATATACACACACATATATATATATATATATATATATATATATATATACCCCAAAAGGGAATAAGCGGTAGAAAATGGATGGATGGATTGATATATATATATATATATATATATATATATATTGTCTATGCCATAGCTGGGCAAATATTTTGACTCAGGGGCCGCATTGAGTGAAAAAAATGCGTGTTGGGGGCCAAGGTGTAAGTGTGTATAAATTATCTATACACATTTAGCTGTAAAAATCTGCTGTACAGTATGTGTGTTGGGGTCCCTTTTTTTTCCAGGAACACTAATACCAAAAGTCACAATGTCCGATAGAGTTCTAAAAAAGTTATAACAGACCACCTAAGGATAAAACACTGAATATTAACAACATATGAACATCACTCCTCTTTTACTTATAAAACCAGGTCCTCGGTAGTTGTGTATCTTTGACAATCAAACAAAACACAAAAAAAATGTATAAAACAGCAAAATATGAATGCAAAGTGTAATAAACACCTACGATAATAGCATCCAAGAGATGAAAAACTAATTGGATGATAGATAATTTTTTTTTAGTGTATTTTACAGCTGATTTAAGACATGGGTCAAAACCGACCCGTTAACATAAGAGATGGTAACAGAAAGCTAACACAAGAGGAATGTTAAAGTTATGAGTATATAGACAAGGATTTACTAAAAGTTAAGGTGTACTAAAACTCATGCAAACTTGATAACACACGCAAAGCCGATCTACTAAGCCTGAGCAAAGTGCATTTTTTGTGATTTATCAACACTCATCACCATTTTGCGAGCATTATTTTGCGTTTTATATGGCACCTCTGAAACTGACACAGTTACACACACGCAAAGATAGATGAGGAACAAAGAATGTGTGTGTGTGTGTGTGTGTGTGTGTGTGTGTGTGTGTGTGTGTGTGTGTGTGTGTGTGTGTGTGTGTGTGTGTGTGTGGGTGTGTGTGTGTGTGTGTGTCAACCTGTTTGCATGGTCTCTCAGAAAGTTTATATTAGACGTATCGTCCATGCAGCAACATCCTTTTATAATTGTACAGCTGCACGCTAAGTGGGTTAAGGAGCTGATTAAAGCTAATTGAGATGATGTTTTTTGCCGTCTGTTGGCTGCTTCTTCTTTTTTTTTTTTTTGGGAGCACATAAAATGCAGCTTTTCTTCCATGACCTCATTTGAAGCACACAAAAAACCCAGCATGTGCAGTTTTAGTAGATCACACCCAACATACCCACTAACACTACATGCAATTTTATGGACACGGTTTAGTAAATGCTGTTGATTATTTATATATTACTTCATGGAACTACTGTAGTTGTTTGTAGTACATTATATTGTACTGTCTGTATACAATATTTGTTATCTAAAAGTGTTTTGGTTCTTTTAAAAGGCAAGCTACATGTTAAAATTGTACAGTTTTGTTTTCCATTTGAACTGATTTCAGTTCATTTCAATGGGAGATGTCGATTTGAGATTAAAGTGTTTTGAGTTTTGAGCACTGGCATAGAGCCAATTATGCACGTAAGTTGAGGTATATGAAGTTTATTTTCAACCATGTCTGAAAAACAAAACAAAAAAAACTCCGGCGATGCTCACCTTTATGATACATATTTCAACAATGTACGTTTTCAGAAGACACATTCTGATTCTTTTGGAGGGTGTGGGGAATTGAGGACTTCATTTGCATGCAAGGACTGTCGTCCCAAAAATAACAGTTTTCTGGACATGCGAGTGTTTCCTGAGGTAGTACTTGGTGAAAAAAAGTTGTAGAATCACTGATCTAGATCACAAAGAAGTGGTTTCAATGTAGATTAAAATCACCACATGGTCCCGATTAAGGAAAAGAGAAGGTTGTAAGAGTCAGGGTGGGGGACTGGGGGGAAACTATAACAAGATGCGGAAAAAAAAAACGTTTTTAATAAAAAAAATTGTCCGTAGCAACCAAAAAAAACTCTAATTGATAATATATATATATATATATATATATATGTATATATATATATACATATATATATATATATATATATATATATATATATATATATATATATATATATATACATATATATATATATATATATATATATATATGTATATATATATATACATATATATATCTATATATATATTATCAATTAGAGTTTTTTTTGGTTGCTACGGACAATTTTTTTTATATATATATATATATATAAAATATATATATATATATATATATATATATATATGTATGTATATGTATATATTTATATATGTATATATATATATATATATATATATATATATATATATATATATATATATAATATATATATATATAATATATCCATCCATCCATTTTCTACCGCTTATTCCCTTTTGGGGTCGCGGGGGGCGCTAGTGCCTATCTCGGCTACAATCGGGCGGAAGGCGGGGTACACACTGGACAAGTCGCCAACTCATCGCAGTATATATATATATATATATATATATATATGTGTGTGTGTGTGTGTATATATATACTATATATATATATATAGTATATATATACACACACACACACATATATATATATATATATATATATAAATATATACCCCAAAAGGGAATAAGCGGTAGAAAATGGAGGGATGGATTGATAAATAAATATATATATATATATATATATATATATATATATATATATTGCCCTGCGATGAGGTGGCGACTTGTCCAGGGTGTACCCCGCCTTCCGCCCGATTGTAGCTGAGATAGGCGCCAGCGCCCCCCGCGACCCCGAACGGGAATAAGCGGCAGAAAATGGATGGATGGATGGATATATATATATTGTCTATGCCATAGCTGGGCAAATATTTTGACTCAGGGGCCTCATTGAGTGAAAAAAATGCGTCTGGGGGGGCCAAGGTGTATGTGTGTATAAATTATCTATACACATTTAGCTGTAAAAATCTGCTGTACAGTATGTGTGTTGGGGTCCCTTTTTTTTCCAGGAACACTAATACCAAAAGTCACAATGTCCGATAGAGTTCTAAAAAAGTTACAACAGACCACCTAAGGATAAAACACTGAATATTAACAACATATGAACATCACTCCTCTTTTACTTATAAAACCAGCTCCTCGGTAGTTGTGTATCTTTGACAATCAAACAAAACACAAAAAAAATGTATAAAACACCAAAATATGAATGCAAAGTGTAATAAACACCTCCGATAACAGCATTTGACAGAGTACAAGAACAACTTTGATATCTTCAAGTGGTTTTAAATGCCAAGAAAACAAAGTGTATGTTCTTTACCACATCAAAAACAGTAAGATCAGCACTGTGGGAGAACATTTTAACCAGAAATGGGCAACAAATTATGTTAGTATCTGCTTTTCAATACTTAGAATTTTTAATTGATGACAACTTGAGTTTTAAGGAGCACATTCAGTATGTTTAAAAAAAATAAATGAAATGATAAATGGGTTGTACTTGTATAGCGCTTTTCTACCTTCAAGGTACTCAAAGTACTTTGACACTACTTCCATATTTACCCATTCACACACACATTCACACACTGATGGAGGGAGCTGCCATGCAAGGCGCCAACCAGCCCCCATCAGGAGCAAGGGTGAAGTGTCTTGCTCAGGACACAACGGACGTGACGAGGTTGGTACTAGGTGGGATTTGAACCAGGGACCCTCGGGTTGCGCACGGCCACTCTCCCACTGCCCCACACCGTCCCTGAAACTTTTACTAGGATTTTATTATAGAAACAATGCTTGCTTTTCTTTGACTGTGAAATAGAAATTGGTAGAAACAACCTTTTTACATGTAACTGACTGTGGAGATGTGTTGTACATGAATGCTACTGATGGTTGTCTCCACAAGCTGGATAGTGTGTACCACGGAGCACTGAGATTCATCACCAACTGCGCTCCCCTTACTTATTGTGTCTTCTACTCAATGGTTAACTGGACGTCTGTATGTGTTCCACGCCTCAATCATTGGTATGTGTTCATCTACAAAACTATTCTGGGTATCACTCCATCTTATCTGTCTTGTCTTTTAACAAACAAACAAGGAAGTCACAATCTGCGTTCCAATGCATGTTCTGCAATTTGCTGTCCCCAAGAAAGCATTTGGGTTTTCAGCACTGACGGCTTGGAATAACCTTCAATCGAATCTTGGCTTCCTGTACACTTAAGAGGTGACTTTAAGGTTTTTACTACTTACGTATAAAATACTACACGGTCTAGTTCCATTTTATCTTGCTGATTGTATCGTACCATATGCCCCAGCAACAAAATCTGTGTTCAAAGAACTACGGCTTATTAGTGATTCTCAGAGCCCAAAAAAACCTTGCAGGCTATGGAGCGTTTTCTATTCGGGCTCCAAAGTAAGAACTGAACTGGACAAGAAAGCATTTAGGTTTTCAGCACCGAAGGCTTGGAAAAACCTACGATCGAATCTTGGCTTCCTGCGCCCTTAAGATGTAACTTTAAGGTTTTACTACTTACGTATAAAATCCTACACGGTCTAGCTCCATCCTATCTTGCTGATTGTATTGTACCATATGTCCCGGCAAGAAATCTGCATTCAAAGAACTCCGACTTATTAGTGATTCCCCTTCGGGCTATAGAGCGTTTTCTATTCGGGCTCCAGTACTCTGGGATGCCCTCCCGGTAACAGATGCTAACTCAGTAGAAGCATTTAAGTCCCATTTTAAAACTCATTTGTATACTCTAGCCTTTAAATCAGTGGTTCTCAACCAGGGTTCGATCGAACCCTAAGGATTCGGTGAGTCGGCCTCAGGGGTTCGGTGGAGCCTCCACTCAAGCCACACCCGACTCATCGTGTACATAAAACCTTCTCACTATCGGCATATTAGGGATACGGCAACAGCCGAACCCCAACTAATTTGCAGGTGTGTAATTTGTTACGAGTTCATACACTGTGTTGGTTTTGTTCTTTGAACAAGGTGATGTTCATGCATGGTCGTGCACCAGGAAAAGATCATATAACTTTGTCTTGAATTTGAAAAACATTTTATTTTTCACTAAAGGAGGGTTCGGTGGATGTGCATACGAAACTGGTGGGGTTCAGTACCTCCAACAAGGTTAAGAACCACTGCTTTAAATAGACCCCCCTTTCAGATCAGTTGATCTGCTGTTTCTTTTCTGCTCTGCCCCCCTCTTCTTCGTGGACGGGGGGTCAGGGGGAACATAATTGGTGACCAGAGATGAAACGCTAGCTGTCCAAAGTCGGGACCCACAGTGGACCACTCATCTGTGCATCGGTTGGGGACATCTCTGCGCTGCTGACTTGTCTCCGTTCAAGATGATCTCCTGCTGGCCCCACTATGGACTGGACTCTCACTGTTATGTTAGATCCACTATGGACTGGACTCTCACTCTTATGGTAGATCCATTATGGACTGGACTCTCACTATTATGTTAGATCCACTATTATGTTAGATCAGGGGTAGGGAACCTATGGCTCTAGAGCCAGATGTGACTCTTTTGATGACTGCATCTGACTCTCAGATAAATCTTAAATGGCATTGCTTAACACGATAAGTAATTAATAATTCCGCTGGTAATCACGATGTTAAAAATAACGTTCAAAATATAAAACATTCTCATGCATTTTAATCCATCCATTCGTTTTCTACCGCACCTGTTCTTGTCACGTGTTCGGCGCACTTGTTGCGCGGAGTTGCCACTTCGTGGATGCACAACGACCAGTCAGCAGGAGTGCAGGTAAGAAACTGATTTTAATGTAATCAAACAAAAGAACACTGACACAAAAGTGGAAAAATAAAGCGCGTGCCGACGCACGGAAGCTAACACTAAACTTAGCAGGATACAAAAAGGGTTCCAAAACGGTGAGGTGCCGAACGCACGCGAAGCTAAGATGGAACTTAGCACAACTAAAGCAGAGATAAGCAGAGGATACATACGTGATTGTTGCCGTTAGCAAATAATGAGCCGAGGACGAACTGAGGAATCAGGTGGGCTTAAATACACAAATAACAATCAAAAACAGGTGTGTGACAGGAGCCCGTGAGGAGCACACTACGTTGCCATGGTGACTAAACGGGGAAGTGCTCAAACACAACGAATCGGCAGAGTCCAGAACTAAACATGAACAAACACATATAAACGGCAAAACAGTAAACGATCCGCTCAGCGGATCGTGACAGTTCTGTTGCGATCCGTTACTCGGATCTTCACATATAGTTTATTGTTCCATTGTCTCATTCTCCGTCTGACCAGCTTACTTCCTGTTGAGTCAGTCACCTTGGTTACACATTGATTTAACCTGCTCCTCATTTTCTACACACACCTGGTTCTCCTTGATTACTCCCTATATAAGCCTTCCTCTTTTTTTTGTTCAGTCTTGGTTCATAATTTGCCTTTGAGCAACACTATCGACTGACTTCACGTATGTTTATTCTCGCTAGCTTTTCACACTAAGCCTTTGTTTTATTCCAGCTCTGACGCTGATGAATTGTTTTTCCTTTTATGTGTGCCTTCGAGCCAATCTTAGTTTTTCTGTTTTCTATTCCTAGCTTTTATGCTAGCGCCCTTGGTTTATTTTGTCTGTAAGCTCCAGTATTTTTGTTCGTAGCCTGCTTTTGTTAAGTTTAATAAATCATTTTATTAATCAGTTTAGATCCATGAAGGAAAGAAGGAAGTGAATCGTATTACCGTTGCGATGCCTGGGTTCATTTATTTTTTTGTGTAAGACCACAGCTACCAATTATAGTCTGGAGCGTCACGCACAGAGGGTCCGGTGGGGTATTCATATGGATATTAAAGTCCTCCATTATAATTATATTGTCGGCGTGCGTCACTAGATCAGCAACAAACTCTGAGAACTCACTGATAGTCTGAATAGGGTACTGTGGGGGCGGTAGATAACAGCCAGGTAGAGAGGCAGCGGTGCAACAGACCTCATAGTAATCACCTCAAATGATTTATATTTATTACATAGGTTGGGGGTAAGGTTTTCATTGAATATTAGTGCGACCCCTCCACCACTCACCCTCACCTCTTTTCAGGGGACGGGCAATATGTGCATTCGTGTAGTTAGGAGGAGATGCCTCATTCGGTGCAAAAAAAATGTCTGGTTTGAGCCAGGTTTCGTTAAGATTGTTGTCTCTAATGACCTCACTAACTAATAACGTTTTGGGAGACAATGATCTTATGTTTAAAAAGCCCACATTAGTATATGACGTTGTGGCTTGTGCAGCCCTTGGAGACACTTGTGATTTAGGGCTATATAAGTAAACATTGATTGATTGATTGATTGATTTAAACTTACCATTGCTCTGTTCTTGTCGACGCATTACTATAACAATCAGTTATTACATATTCAAGAAATAACAATGTTATTAAAAATAATTAGACTTATTATACTCTAAAAATGTTGGTTCTACTTAAAAAGTGCACGCATTTACTTGTATTCAGTGTTAAAAAATATGATATGGCTCTCACGGAAATACATTTTAAAATATTTGGCTTTCATGGCTCTCTCAGCAAAAAGGTTTCCGAACCCCTGGTCTTTATTGTCATTGCACAAGTACAACAAAACTTTGTTTTCAGCACAAACCTTTTCAATAAGTTGTTCAGTTTGTTTAAGTCGGGGTCCACGTGAATCAATTCATGGTTTAGGCCAGTGTTTCTCAAATGGGGGTACGCGTACTCCTGGGGGTACTTGAAGACATGCCAAGGGGTATGTGAGATTTTTTTTAAATATTCTAAAAATAGCAACAATTCCAAAATCCTTTATACATATATTAATTGAATGGTATACTTCAACAAAATATGAATGTAAGGTCATAAACTGTGAAAAGAAATGCAACAATGCAATATTCATTTTCGTGGACATGTTCCATAAATATTGATGTTAAAGATTTCTGTTTTTGTGAAGAAATGTTTAGAATTAAGTTGATGAATCCAGATGGATCTCTATTACAATCCCCAAAGAGGGCACTTTAAATTGATGAGGGAATAAGCGGTAGAAAATGGATGGATGGATGGATTACTTCTATGTGTAGAAATCTTATTTTTTTATAATTGAATCCCTTGTTTATTTTTCAACAAGTTTTTAGTTATTTTTATATCTTTTTTTTTCCAAATTGTTCAACAAAGACCACTACAAATGAGCAATATTTTGCACTGTTATACAATTTAATAAATCAGAAACTGACGACACAGTGCGGTATTTTACTTCTTTATCTCTCTTTTTTCAACCAAAAATGATTTGCTCTGATTAGGGGGTACATCACTGAAAAAAGGTTGAGAACCACTTGTTAAGACAATATAAGCATTAGTGGTATGTCTATCAATTGGCCAATAAATGTGTAAACAAATTAGAGCAGGGATCGGGAACCTTTTTGACTGAAAGAGCCAAAAAGCCAAATATTTTAGAATGTATTTACTTAAGAGCCATTTAATATTTTTTTGACACTGAACACAACTAAATGCGTGCATTTTTAAGTAAGACCAACATTTCTAGAGTATAATAGGTCTCTTATTCTTTGTAATAACATTGTTATTCTGAAGCTAAATGTGGAGGGGGGCGTGGCCTGCGGGCCTGCAGCGAAGTGGGGTGTTGCCAGAATCGGCCTTGAAATCAGCGACAGGTGTGTAGAAGGCCCACCTGGGCCTTGTTATCTAATCATCTGTCACTCTGTTATAAGCAGCAGCCAGGAGGAGAGACGGGGTTGGGGCTGGGGCTGGAGCTAGAGCGCGAGCGAGAACGAAAGAGAAAAAGACAATTGCTGGAAAGCAACTGAGAGACTAATATAAAAATAAAACAATATTGTAACCCTGAAACAGGCTCTCATGTCGGTGCTTGGTGGTCTGAAGAACCCCCAGGAGGGCAAGCCCCACACTAACCAATAATAAATAAATACCTTCTTACCTTTAACGCAACTTCTTGAACAAGTGCGGTAGAAAAACGGATGGATGGATTAAAAATGCATGAGAATGTTTTATATTTTGAACGTTATTTTTAACACTGTGATTACAAGTGGAATTATTCATTACTTATCGTGTTGAGCAGGGGTGTCGAACTCAAATACAGAGTGGGACAAAATTTTAAACGGAACAAAGCCGCGGGGCCAAGGTTGAACAAATGAACCTTTTAATAGGGACCCAAACAAGTTTTGTATTAAATATTGAACAAGCAAGGCTTATATAACTTTAATGACATGCAAAATCCAGTTTCAAATAATAATAATAATAATTATAAAAATATCAATGGCATATCAAATCAAATTTAAATAAAAATGTAATGCCTTTTTTTCTATTTGCAATCTTCTGAGGTAAATATTACATTTTTTCCACAGGCTAATAATACATTTGAAAATAAAATAACAATAATGAATGAACCAATTATTCAAGCCTTGAAGTAGCAAGAGAAAATGCATGAATAAAACGTTAATTATTGGTCAGTTTGCTGGAAGTTTCCCGGAAGGGTTAGTGCTGCAAGGGCTTCTGGGTATTTGTTCTGTTGTGTTACGGTGCGGATGTTCACCCGAGATGTGTTTGTCATTCTTGTTTGGTGTGGGTTCACAGTGTGGCGCATTTTTGTAACAGTGCTAAAGTTGTTTATACGGCCACCCTCAGTGTGACCTGTATGGCTGTTGACCAAGTATGCCTTGCATTCACTTGTGTGTGTGTGTGTGTGTGTGTGTTTGTGTGTGTGTGTGTAAAAGCCACAAATATTATGTGACGACAGGTTGTAGAGAACACTAAAGGCAGCGCCTTAAATGCACGCCACCAATATAGTTGTCCAGGTAGAAATCGGTAGAAATTCGGGAGAATGGTTGCCCCGTGAGATTTTCGGGAGGGGCACTGAACTTCGGGAGTCTACCGGGAAAATTAGGAGGGTTGGCAAGTGTGAGTATTAGCGGTGAATGCGGTGTTACAGCGGCACCGACGCTGGATAACACCGGCGGGCCAGCTCTAATGCTATATTGATTTTACATCAAGGGCCAGATTAAATTACACGGCGGTTAGTGCGTCTGCCTCACAATACGAAGGTCCTGCAGTCCTGGGTTCAAATCCAGGCTCGGGATCTTTTTGTGTGGAGTTTGCATGTTCTCCCCGTGAAGGCGTGGGTTCCCTCCAGGTACTCCGGCTTCCTCCCACTTCCAAAGACATGCACCTGGGGATAGGTTGATTGGCAACACTAAAATTGGCCCTAGTGTGTGAATGTGAGTGTGAATGTTGTCTGTCTATCTGTGTTGGCCCTGCGATGAGATGGCGACTTGTCCAGGGTGTACCCCGCCTTCCGCCCGATTGTAGCTGAGATAGGCGCCAGCGCCCAGCCGCGACCCCAAAAGGGAATAAGCGGTAGAACATGGATGGATGGATGGAATGAACCAAACATTCAAGCAAGAGAAAATGCATGAATAAAACGTTAATTTTTGGTCAGTTTGCTGGAAGTTTCCCGGAAGGGTTAGTGCTGCAAGGGATTCTGGGTATTTGTTCTGTTGTGTGACGGTGCGGATGTTCACCCGAAATGTGAAGTGAAGTGAATTATATTTATATAGCGCTTTTCTCTAGTGACTCAAAGCGCTTTACATAGTGAAACCCAATATCTAAGATACATTTAAACCAGTGTGGGTGGCACTGGGAGCAGGTGGGTAAAGTGCCTTGCCCAAGGACACAACGGCAGTGACTAGGATGGTGGAAGCGGGAATCGAACCTGCAACTCTCAAGTTGCTGGCACGGCCACTCTACCAACCGAACGCTGGCGTTCCCACATGACCCTTCGGTTAAATGTGTTTGTCATTCTTGTTTGGTGTGGGTTCACAGTGTGGCGCATTTTGGAACAGTGCTAAAGTTGTTTATACGGCCACCCTCAGTGTGACCTGTATGGCTGTTGACCAAGTATGCATTGCATTCACTTGTGTGTGTGTGTGTGTTTGTGTGTGTAAAAGCCACAAATATTATGTGACACGCTGTTAGTATGGAGGAAAAGCGGACGTGACGACAGGTTGTAGAGAACACTAAAGGCAGCGCCTTAAATGCACGCCCCCAATATAGTTGAGTGTGAATGTTGTCCGTCTATCTGTGTTGGCCCTGCGATTAGGTGGCGACTTGTCCAGGGTGTACCCCGCCTTCCGCCCGATTGTAGCTGAGATAGGCGCCAGCGCCCCCCGTGACCCCAAAAGGGAATAAGCGGTAGAAAACCCTGAATTAGAGGAACATCAACATCCTAATTACACAATACAATATTTGTATAATTGCATTATTCTTTGAAGGACAAGAAAATGGAAACTAGTTACATTATTGGAATTAGCAATGAACTCGATGATTTATTTATTTATTTCTGTTGAAGTGGACTTACCGGTCAATGCACAGCACCGTGACAATCCCCACGGTGGTGAACTGGTTGCTGACGTCCACCACCACCACCGCCTTGCACATAAAGTTCCCGAAGACCCACTGCCTGTCTCTGACCAACTGGTGGATGTTGAAGGGCATCACCAGCAGGAAGAGCATGTCCGCGATGGCCAAGTTCAACACGTAGATGTCCGACACCATCTTCTTCTTGCAGGCGACCACCGCGTAAATGACCAGTCCGTTGGCCAGGACTCCCACCGAGCACAGGATGCCGTAAATAGACGGGAAGATGTGCATAAAAGTGGTGATGTCGATGTAGCTGTACGGCGGGACGCTGGCGTTCCCACATGACGCCTCGGTTAAGTTGTTTGGGCAGAGAATGTCCGTGGCGTTCATCTTTTTTCTCCCCTTTTTTTTGCGCTCTGATTCGGGTCCTCCCGCGCGTCTCTGTGCGCACGGCGCGTGCAGCTGCAACTCTCTACTGGTCCTTCTCTCGTCCCCTTTTTTTGCGATGATTAAACTGCAATTGATAATAAAAAAAAAAAACAGGCGCGATTTAATCGAATCCAACTGTGCTGGTCTCTAGAGCATGTTTTATCTC
This sequence comes from Nerophis ophidion, assembly GCF_033978795.1. NCBI lineage: Eukaryota > Metazoa > Chordata > Actinopteri > Syngnathiformes > Syngnathidae > Nerophis > Nerophis ophidion. Next base: position 71,236,236 of record NC_084615.1, on the reverse strand, counting down.
CGTGGGGGCCAACAGTGGAGTGACCGACAAAAGCAAGAGGCGCGCTGGTTGGATTGTCCAGACGCGCCTTCCCAAAAAAAAAAAAAAATAAGTTCCCTCCCTTCCAAACATCATCAAGGCTCTTGGACAAATCATGCAAATGAACCAAGAAGTATTCCAAGAGTTTTTTTTTAACCATTCATTCCATCCATTTCCTACCGCTTATTCTCTATCTCAGCTACAATCGGGCGGAAGGCGGGGTACACCCTGGACAAGTCGCCACCTCATCGCAGGGCCAACACAGATAGACAGACAACATTCACACTCCCATTCACACACTAGGGCAGTGGTTCTTAACCTGGGTTCGATCGAACCCTAGGGGTTCGGGTCATCCATACTCAGAAATAGGGAGATGGGGTGAGTGGGGGTTGAGGTGGAGGTGGGGTTTGGTGGGAGCGGGGGTGTATATTGTAGATTCCAGAAGAGTTAGTGCTGCAAGGGGGTTCTGGGTATTTGTTACGTTATGTTACGGTGCGGATGTTCTCCTCAAATGTGATTGTCATTCTTGTTTGGTGTGGGTATTTGTAACAGTGTTAAAGTTGTTTATATGGCCACCCTCAGTGTGACCTGTATGGCTGTTGACCAAGTATGCCTTGCATTCACTTATGTGTGTGTAAATGATGTGAATGCGCCAACACGCCATTTTTGTATGGAGGAAAATCGGACGTGACGACAGGCTGTAGAGGACGCTAAAGGAGAATGGTTGCCCCGGGAGATTTTCGGGAGGGGCACTGGAATTCGGTATTCTCCTGGAAAAATTGGGAGGGTCGTGTAAATAAAAACTTCTCCATATCGGCGTATCATGGATACGGCAACAGCAGAAGTTACACTGATTTGCAGGTGTGTAATTTGTTGTGAGCTCATGCACGCTTCGATCGAACCCTAGGGGTTTAGTGAGTCGACCTCAGGGGTTTGGCGGACCCAGTCAAGACACACCCGACTCATCCATACTTGCCAACCTTGAGACCTCAGAATTCGGGAGATGGGGGGAGTGGGGTTTGGTGGTAGCGGGGGTGTATGTTGTAGATTCCAGAAGAGCTAGTGCTGCAAGGGTTTCTGGGTATTTGTTACGTTATGTTCCGGTGCGGATGTTCTCCCCAAATGTGTTTGTCATTCTTGTTTGGTGTGGGTTCACAGTGTTGTGCGTATTTGTAACAGTGTTAAAGTTGTTTATACGGCCACCCTCAGTGTGACCTGTATGGCTGTTGACCAAGTATGCCTGGCATTCACTTATGTGTGTGTAAATGATGTGAATGCGCCAACACGCCATTTTTGTATGGAGGAAAATCGGACGTGACGACAGCCTGTAGAGGACGCTAAAGGAGAATGGTTGCCCCGGGAGATTTTCGGTTAGGGGCACTGGAATTCGGTATTCTCCCGGAAAAATCGGGAGGGTCGCGTAAATAAAAACTTCTCCATATCGGCGTATCATGGATACGGCAACAGCAGAAGTTACACTGATTTGCAGGTGTGTAATTTGTTGTGAGCTCATGCACGCTTCGATCGAACCCTAGGGGTTCAGTGAGTCGACCTCAGGGGTTTGGCGGACCCAGTCAAGACACACCCGACTCATCCATACTTGCCAACCTTGAGACCTCAGAATTCGGGAGATGGGGGGAGTGGGGTTTGGTGGTAGCGGGGGTGTATATTGTAGATTCCAGAAGAGTTAGTGCTGCAAGGGTTTCTGGGTATTTGTTACGTTATGTTACGGTGCAGATGTTCTCCCCAAATGTGTTTGTCATTCTTGTTTGGTGTGGGTTCACAGTGTGGTGCGTGTTTGTAACAGTGTTAAAGTTGTGTATATGGCCACCCTCAATGTGACCTGTATGGCTGTTGACCAAGTATGCAATGCATTCACTTATGTGTGTGTAAATTATGTGAATGCGCCGAGACGCCATTTGTAGGAGGAAAATCGGACGTGACGACAGGCTGTAGAGGACGCTAAAGAAGAATGGTTGCCCCGGGAGATTTCCGGGAGGGGCACTGGAATTCGGTATTCTCCCGGAAAAATCGGGAGGGTCGTGTAAATAAAAACTTCTCCATATCGGCGTATCATGGATACGGCAACAGCAGAAGTTGCACTGATTTGCAGGTGTGTAATTTGTTGTGAGCTCATGCACGCTTCGATCGAACCCTAGGGGTTCAGTGAGTCGGCCTCAGGGGTTTGGCGGACCCAGTCAAGACACAACCGACTCATCCATACTTGCCAACCTTGAGACCTCAGAATTCGGGAGATGGGGGGTGTGGGGTTTGGTGGTAGCGGGGTGTATATTGTAGATTCCAGAAGAGTTAGTGCTGCAAGGGTTTCTGGGTATTTGTTACCTTATGTTACGGTGCGGATGTTCTCCCCGAATGTGTTTGTCGTTCTTGTTTGGTGTGGGTTCACAGTGTGGTGCGTGTTTGTAACAGTGTTAAAGTTGTCTGTATGGCCACCCTCAGTGTGACCTGAATGGCTGTTGACCAAGTATGCATTGCATTCACTTATGTGTGTGTGTAAATGATGTGAATGCGCCGACACGCCATTTGTATGGAGGAAAATCGGACGTGACGACAGGCTGTAGAGGACGCTAAAGGAGAATGGTTGCCCCGGGAGATTTTCAGGAGGGGCACTGGAATTCGGTATTCTCCCGGAAAAATCGGGAGGGTCGTGTAAATAAAAACTTCTCCGTATCGGCGTATCATGGATACGGCAACAGCGGAAGTCACACTGATTTGCAGGTGTGTAATTTGTTGTGAGTTCATGCACGCTTCGATCGAACCCTAGGGGTTCAGTGAGTCGGCCTCAGGGGTTTGGCGGACCCAGTCAAGACACACCCGACTCATCCATACTTGCCAACCTTGAGACCTTGAGATGAGGGGAGTGGGGGTTGAGGTGGAGGTGGGGTTTGGTGGGAGCGGGGGTGTATATTGTAGATTCCAGAAGAGTTAGTGCTGCAAGGGTTTCTGGGTATTTGTTACGTTATGTTACGGTGCGGATGTTCTCCCCGAATGTGTTTGTCATTCTTGTTTAGTGTGGGTTCACAGTGTGGTGCGTATTTGTAACACTGTTAAAGTTGTTTATATGGCCACCCTCAGTGTGACCTGTATGGCTGTTGACAAAGTATGCCTTGCATTCACTTATGTGTGTGTAAATGATGTGAATGTGCCGACACGCCATTTATATGGAGGAAAATCGGACGTGACGACAGGCTTTAGAGGACGCTAAAGGAGAATGGTTGCCCCGGGAGATTTTCGGGAGGGGCACTGGAATTCGGTATTCTCCCGGAAAAATCGGGAGGGTCTTGTAAATAAAAACTTCTCCATATCAGCGTATCATGGATACGGCAACAGCGGAAGTCGCACTGATTTGCAGGTGTGTAATTTGTTGTGGGTTCATGCACGCTTCATTTTGTACACCAGGAAAAAAACACATATAACTTTGTCTTGAATTTGAAAAAAAAAAAAAAACATTTCACAAAAGAAGGGTTCGGTGAATGTGTGTATGAAACTGGTGGGGTTCGGAACCTCCAACAAGGTTTAAGAAGCACTGCACTAGGGCCAATTTAGTGTTGCCAAGCCACCTATCCCCAGGTACATGTTTTTGGAAGTGGGAAGAAGCCGGAGTACCCGGAGACAGGGGCGTCACTACACCTAATACTGTACTGGGGCACAAATAATTCATGTGAGCGTGCAAAGCGCGCAATCAAAAACATTTTTAGCACTTATTTATCATAAAAAATACAGAAATAGTGCTTTAAACTATGAAATCATATCAGATTATGTTGTATGGATCTTTGATTAACCACCTGAAATGAACTAATGCATTTGGCCTACTTGTGCACTTTTTTACTCCAGACTTCTAAACTGCTACTGGTAAAAGCAAAATGGAAGAAAAATAAATCTTTTTGAAATATATATTGCAGTAATCATCTGCAAATTTAACATCTGCAACAATAAAACAAAAAATGAAGCACCCCTACATCTCTGGGTTATTTTATATTATTTGATTTCCATTTATGGCAATGTGGCGAATCCTATTTCAGATACACAAAACTATGAATTATACACAAAACAATAAAGCCACAGTAATAGAATAAATGAACAACTGTTGTGTGTCTGTTCAGGGAATCACTTTCTGAGAAGTAAACTGTAACGTCTTGTTTTCATTTTTGCAAAGTGGTCAATCACTCTGGACCGGAGGTGGGTAGAGTAGCCAGAAATTGTACTCAAGTAAGAGTACTGTTACTTTAGAGATTTATTACTCAAGTAAAAGTAAGGAGTAGTCACCCAAATATTTACTTGAGTAAAAGTAAAAAGTATGTTGTGAAAAAACTACTCAAGTACTGAGTAACTGATGAGTAACCTGATTACGGCAGCAAATGCTCAAAAACATAAAAATAGCAATGAGCAAATTCAGAGCCAGGAATATCTCTTAAGCAACTAAAACAATAATATATATTAAATAATAGTACATTAAAATCAAATAAAAAAATGGCACATTGAGCCACAATATTGATTGAGTAATTGAAACTTTTATTAGTAGATTGCACAGTACAGTACATATTCCGTACAATTGACCACTTAATGGTAACACCCCGATAAGTTTTTCATTGTTTATCAATTACTTAATAAATGACCAAGTCGAGGTGATCTACCTCATATATACATATATATATATATATATATATATATATATATATATATATATATATACGCACACATATCATTTATACACACACATATCATATATTCACACACATATCATATATATAAATATAAATATATATACATACATACATTTATATATACAGTATATAATGTATATTTATTTATTTTGCCGTTTTTGTTGACATGTTAAAGGTGTTTTAATGAATATACATACATTTTTAACACATAGATTCCTATCTTTCATGAAGACAGGTATATAAGTTGGTGTATTACCTGATTCTGATGACTTGCATTGATTGGAATCAGACAGTATTGATGATAACGTCCATGTTTTCAAATGGAAGGAAAAAAAAGTTCCTCTTTTCTGTCCAATACCACATGAAAGTCGTTGGTTTTTGGCATCTTATTTGTCCAGCTTCCATATTCGTTTTCATACACTTTACAAGAAATGCATTGGCGGCAAACTCCGTAGCTTGCTAGCTTGTTTGCGCTGGCTTTCGGAGACTCTTATTTTGTTAGCGCAGGCGTGATGGAGCAGCACTTTTATTGTGAAGACAGGAACTGTGCGATCAGTCTTTAGGCTTTTGACGGGAAGTACGGTTGAAATAAAAAGTGTCTTTTTTTCTTTACACTTTTGATTGATTGATTGAAACTTTTATTAGTAGATTGCACAGTACAGTACATATTCCGTACAATTGACCACTAAATGGTAACGCCCCAATAAGTTTTTCAACTTGTTTAAGTCGGGTCATGTGACCGCCTGGCTCTGTTTGATTGGTCCAACGTCACCAGTGACTGCATGTGATTGGTGAAAAGCAGGCATGCGTAGATTCTACTTTGAATCTCTGTCATAAACCAAAACAAACATTAACAGAGCGATAAAAAAAAAGTAGCGAGTAGCGAGCTGAATGTAGATAAATGGAACGGAGTAAAAGTAGCGTTTCTTCTCTATAAATATACTCAAGTAAAAGTAAAAGTATGTTGCATAAAAACTACTCGTAGAAGTACAATTTATCCCAAAAGTTACTCAAGTAAATGTAACGGAGTAAATGTAGCGCGTTACTACCCACCTCTGCTCTGGACAGACATGGAAATATTACAGTAACTGTTATACAGTTGACCAGTGGTTCCCAACTGCTGGGTCGTGACATAAAAGTGGATTGTGTGTCATTTTCAGTGAGTCGCAGTCAGATGTGTGCATGAAAAAAAAAAGTTTAGGGAGAAAAAAATCAAATTGTGGCAACAAAACCAGATATTTTTAGCCATTTTTGTAGTGACTATTAGTGAGTATTTTAGCAAAAGGCAAACCGACTAACAAGTTGGAGGAGGACTCAGGACAGACATGGAAATATATATTTTTTTAAATCTAAATGGGGCAACAAAACCCGATATTTTCAGCCATCTTTCTGAAAACAAATACAGAAATGTTACTATATTTTCTGGAAACAAAACCAGAAGCTTTAGCTGTAGCCATTTTTCTGGTGACAAAACAAGATTATTTTAGTCAAAGTCGCGCCGATTAACAAGACAAGTCTACTGCGCTATTTTTCTGTGAAATAAACTTGAATTATTTAAAAATTTGGCTCACAACTGGATGAAATTGAAAAATGTTTTTCTTCCTAAAGATAAACCATTTGAGAAGCACTCAACTGACACATGCTTACTCCAAATCATCATTGATGCAGAACCAGCAGACAATAACCAACATTATGTTTCATGTTCTTTGGAAATTCCCCCGACAGCTCGTACAGCAAATAAATATGTTTGTCTTGATACAAGGAATAAGGTTAGCTAACTTAGCATCAACTGAAGACAATGATGTTGCCTAGCTAGCTAGGACTTCACTTACATCTCTCATTCCTGCTGCTTCTTCCCTGCTGCGGGCGAATAACTTTCTGATATCCATCTAGGAGTTACAGTTTGAGTCAAATCAAAATCAAAATAATATAATTAACAAATTGTTGTTGGCTAACGTTACTTACCTCACGCAATGATTCGTATCATCTCTCTCTCTCTCTCTCTCTCTCAACTGAAGTCTAGAGCCACACGTGAATAAATTACCATATTAATTAGCCATGTGCTCATTGTTATGTGGAGTGAATACAGTAGCAATCAATTACCATACTAAGTTGTATGTGCGCTGTTGTCTATGTTATGTAGACTTAAAACTCTGAAGCGTTTTTTTTTTTATTGGTGACATTTTTACTGGGGCACTGCAGATCAACACTGGGGCACATGCCCCAGTGAAATCTGTCTGGCGACGCCACTGCTGCAGGGGTTACCAACGCGGTGTCCACGGGCACCAGGTAGCCCGTAAGGACCAGATGAGTCGCCCGCTGGCCTGTTCTAAAAATAGCTCAAATAGCAGCACTTACCAGTGAGCTGCCTCCATTATTAAAATTGAATTTATTTACTAGCAAGCTGGTCTCGCTTTGCTCGACATTTTTAATTCTAAGAGAGACAAAACTCAAATAGAATTTGAAAGATTTGGTCCTCACTTGTTTGAATGGATTCATTTTTGTCAGAAAGACAATTTTAGAGAAAAAATACAACCTTAAAAATGATTTTAGGATTTTTAAACACATTTACCTTTTTACCTTTTAAAATCCTTCCTCTTCTTTCCTGACGATTTAAATCAATGTTCAAGTTTTTTTTTTATTATTAATGTAAAGAATAATAAATAAATTTTAATTTAATTCTTCATTTTAGCTTCTGTTTTTTTTGACGAATAATTTTTGTGAAATATTTCTTCAAACTTATTATGATTGAAATTCAAAAAAGTTATTCTGGCAAATCTAGAAAATCTGTAGAATCAAATTTATATCTTGTTTCAAAGTTTTTTGAATTTCTTTTAAAATGTTTGTTCTGGAAAATCTAGAAGAAATAATGATTTTTCTTTGTTAGAAATATAGCTTGGTCCAATTTGTTATATATTATAACAGAGTGCAGATTGGATTTTAATCTATTTAAAACATGTCATCAAAATTCTAAAATTAATCTTAATCAGGAAAAATTAAATTTTTTTCAAGAAGAATCGAATTAGTTAGTTTTTCTATTAATTTTTTTCGGTTGAATTTTGAATTTTAAAGAGTCGAAATTCAAGATAGATTGTGTTTCAAAATTTGATTTTAATTTTTTTCCTGTTTCCTCTTCTTTTAAACCGTTCAATTAAGTGTTTTTTTCATCATTTATTCTCTACAATAAAACCATCCGTAAAAATGTATGACGGGATGACAGACAGAAATAGCCATTTTTTTTATTTATACATAGATTTATTTATTCAAGGTAAATTGAGCAAATTGGCTATATCTGGCAATTTATCTAAGTGTGTATTAAACTCGTAGCCCTTCGAATTAATCAGTACCCAAGAAGTAGCTCTTGGTTTTAAAACGGTTGGTGACCCCTGGCCTACTAAAATGAGATTTTCTTATTCAAACGGGGATAGCAGGTCCATTCTATGTGTCATACTTGATCATTTTGCGATATTGCCATATTTTTGCTGAAAGGATTTAGTAGAGAACATCGACGATAAAGTTCGCAACTTTTGGTCGCTAATAAAAAAGCCTTGCCTGTACCGGAAGTCGCAGACGATATGCGTGTGACGTCCCGGGTTGTGAAACTCCTCACATCCTCACATTGTTTACAATCATGGCCACCAGCAGAGAAAGCAATTCGGACCGAGAAAGCGACGATTTCCCCATTAATTTGAGCGAGGATGAAAGATTTGTGAATGAGGAAAGTGAGAGTAAAGGACTAAAAAAAAATTTTATAAAAAAAAAAGACTATACAGTGGGCGCGATTCAGATGTTATTAGACAAATTTACTAGGATAATTCTGGAAAATCCCTTATCTGCTTATTGTGTTACTAGTGTTTTAGTGAGATTATATGGTCGTAACTGTACAACTTGAAGGTCGACCCCGCACATTTCTTCAGCACCAGTCGACGGGTGGTAGTAATGCCCATCCCTGCCCTTCGCAAGGGACCCTCTTTGAAACACGATATTTCCAAATGATTGCTGCATAATACACTGTATTTTGTGTGTGTAGTCCAGTCCAACCGTGTTCGCTTGACTGCTCTGTTCCATAGTAAAGCTTCAACGTCATCTTTCGGGAATGTAAACAATGAAAAACCGGCTGTGTTTGTGTTGCTAAAGGCGGCCGCAACACACCGCTTCCCACGTACAGCTTTCTTCTTTGACGTCTCCATTATTCATTGAACAAATTGGAAAAGATTCAGCAACACAGATGTCCACAATACTGTGGAATTACGCAATGAAAACAGACGACTTATAGCTGGGAACGGTGCTTATCATACCGCGACGTTTCAGTAGGATACTTCCGCGCGAAATTTAAAATTGCAATTTAGTAAACTAAACCGGCCGTATTGGCATGTGTCGCAATGTTAAGATTTTATCATTGATATATAAACTATCAGACTGCGTGGTCAGTAGTATTGGGTTTCAGTAGGCCTTTAAAGGCCAAAAGTTTGGACGCACCTTCTCCTCATTCAATGTGTTTTCTTTATTTTCATGACTATTTACATTGTAGATTGTGACTGAAAGCTTCAAAAGTATGAATGAACACATGTGAGTTATGTACTTTACAAAAAAAGGTAAAATTACTGAAAACAAAATAGCCACCCTTTGCTGTGATTACTGCTTTGCACACTCTTGGCATTCTCTAGATGAGCTTCAAGTACACCTGTGAAGTGAAAACCATTTCAGGTGACTTCCTCCTGAAACTCATTGAGAGAATGCCAAGAGTGTGTGGAAAAAGTAATCAGAGATAAGGGTGGCTATTTTGAAGAAACTACAATATAAAACGTGTTTCAGTTATTTCAATTTTGTGTGGTAATTATATAACTCCACATGTGTTCATTCACAGTACTTTATTGATTACTTCAGGAGAGTTCCCTCAGGAAAAATAAAATTCCAGCAGCAATGTACAAAACTGAGACCGAATTTAAAAAGCAAAAATTAAATAATGGGGATATAAATGTAAATAAAATGGAAAATATAACAATAGGAATACAAATAAAACAGCAAGAATAAGAATACAAATATAACAGTACAAATAAGAATAAAACAAGATCTCAGCTGCCCGAATGCAGCTGAGATAGGCTCTAGCGACCCCCCCCCCCCGCAACCCCAAAAGAGACAAGCTGTAGAAAATGGATGGAAACTATGCAGTAGTTTTGATATTTTAGTTTTTGTGAGAATTTCTCCCCAAGCTGCCCCGAAGCCTTGGACCCCTCCTCCTCATGTTTGCTGAGCCCCTGCACAAACATCATTAGTCTGCAGTACGTCTCCTCTGACACGCTAGGATAAAAGGTGGGTCTTAAATTGAGGGATGACAAGCTGGTGAGACATTCTTGTTTATTTTTAGTGTGTTGCTGCTTATTTCATTTAATAATATATATATATATATATATATATATATATATATATATATATATATAAATTGAAACGTGGACTCGTCAGACCACAGAACACTTTTCCACTTTGCATCAGTCCATCTTAGATGAGTTTAGCGAAACCGGTTGGCGTTTCTGGGTGTTGTTGATAAATGGCTCTCGCGTTGCATAGTAGAGTTTTAACTTGGACTTACAGATGTAGCGACGTACTGTAGTTACTGACGGTGGTTTTCTGAAGTGTTCCTGAGCTCATGTGGAGATACCTTTTACATACTGATGTGGCTTTTTAATGCAGTACCGCCTGAGGGATGGAAGGTCCGTAATATCATCGCTTACGTGCAGTAATTTCTCCAAATTTCATGAACGTTTTGATGATATTATGACCGTAGATGGTGAAATCCCTAAATTCCTTGCAATAGCTCGTTGAGAAATGTTGTTCTTAAACCGTTTGACAATTTGCTCTTGCATTTGTTCACAAAGTGGTGACCCTCGCTCCATCCTTGTTTGTGAATGACTGAGCATTTAATTGAAGCTGCTTTTATACCAAATCATGGCACCCACCTGTTCCCAATTAGCCCGTTCACTTGTGGGACATTCCACATATGTGTTTAATGAGCATTTCTCAACTTTGTCAGTCTTTTTTGCCACTTGTGCCAGCTTTTTTGAAACTTGTTGCAGGCATCAAATTCCAAACGAGCTAATATTTGCAAAAAATAACAAAGTGTTCCAGTTCAAACGTTAAAGGCCTACTGAAACCCACTACTACCGACCACGCAGTCTGATAGTTTATATATCAATGATGAATCTTTTGCAATTTGTTCAATGAATTATGGAGTTGTCAAAGAAGAAAGCTGTAGGTGGGAAGCGGTGTATTGCGGCCGCCTTTAGCAACACAAACACATCTGGTGTTTCATTGTTTACATTCCCGAAAGATTACGGTGAAGGTTTACGATGGCACAGAGCGGTCAAGCGAACACGGTTCCCCACCACATGTCAACCGGCAGGTTTCGGTGAGAAAGTGGTGGTAATAAGTCAGCTCTTACCGTAGACATGAGCGGAGAGCTTGCGTCGTTCCTCCTGCGCCTGTCAAAGAAGCAGCTGCGGACTCTCTTGCCTCCTCCCACTGGACGCCCCTGACCGTCGGATGCTTCCACCATGGAGGAGGGAAAAAAAAAAAAAAAAAATTCAGGCCAGCCCCACCGGCCGCCTTCGCCTTGTCGGGAAACATGGCTTCCCTCGGAGACACTGGCGGTCACCACACCCGTGGCCAGACCCTTCCGGCTATTTTTCCCCCTGCTGTGCCAAATTCCGTTGACAAAAGTGCCACTTTCTTGCCGCACACTATTGCTATTGGATTAGACCACACACACAAAGTACAGTGTATTATGCAGCGATCATCTCGAAAGATCGTGTTTCCAAGCGGGTCCCTTGAGAACGGCAGAGATGGGCATCGCCACCACCCGTCGACTGGTGCTGAAGAAAGGCGCGGGGCCGACCTTCAGGTTGTACAGGTACGACCATATAATCTCACTAAAACACTAGTAACACAATAAGCAGATAAGGGATTTTCCAGAATGATCCTAGTAAATTTGTCTAATAACATCTGAATCGCTCCCACTGCCGTCTAGTTTTTTTTTTTTCTAGTCCTTCACTCTCACTTTCCTCATCCACGAATCTTTCATCCTCGCTTAAATTAATTGGGAAATCGTCGCTTTCTCTGTCCGAATCGCTCTCGCTGCTGGTGGCCATGATTGTAAACAACGTTCAGATGTGAGGAGCTCCACAACCCGTGACGTCACGCGCACATCGTCTGCTACTTCCGGTAAAGGCAAGGCTTTTTTATTAGCGACCAAAAGTGGCGAACTTTATCGTCGATGTTCTCTACTAAATCCTTTCAGCAGAAATATGGCAATATCGCAAAATATTCAAGTATGACACATAGAATGGACCTGCTATCCCCGTTTGAATAAGAAAATATCATTTCAGTAGGCCTTTAAGTAGCTTGTCTTTGCAGTCTATTCAGTTGAATATACCGTAAGTTGAAAAGGATTTACAAATCATTGTATTCTGTTTTTATTTACCATTTACACAACGTGCCAACTACACTGGTTTTTGGTTTTGTAAGAAAACGCCCAAGCACCATAAAACCTTTTTAATCACGCCCATTTAAATCTATTATAATTAGGGTTGCAAAATTCCGGGAACATTCAAAGTTGGAAACTTTCCATGGGAATTACCCGGAATTAATGGGAAATTAATGGGAATAAATGCAACATGCGAGATCTTGCAGCATGATTATTAGCTCAAACAAGCTGATTTATTGCAAATTCAGTATAATTTCAAACCTGCGGGGTGCATTCCTCCATCACATGTGCGGTGCATTCTTCCATCACACGCACAGATAATTCTCAGCATGCTACTCACTACAGCAGGGCTATTGAGGCCACACTAGGACTTGATCAAGTCAGGTAAGTTTTAATGATATTAACGGGTTAAATATATTTGATCAATGGTATTTAAGTTTAATAGAGGTGTAATTGCTTGTTACTGTAAGACTGCAGACTACTCCATCAGACTTCCACTCAAGCTAGCTATCTGTTTTTGTACTTTTTAAATGATTTTTGGGGCCAATATCTCTAGCCAGCTGGATTTATGTACCACCAGTCTCATAATGAACCAAAAATAGTTCTCCGTTAGCCGTGATGCTAATTTTTTTCTATGTTAAATCCCATTTATTTATGCCAGCAATGTGAGTGATCCGAATTGAAAATGTTTTTGATCTCTAAATACTAAATACTCTGCCTTCTTTTTTATTATTATTATTATTATTTTTTTATTATTTGATTTATTTTAATTTAGTTTTTTTTATTATTTTGTATTTTATACTCTGCCTTGTGTTCTGCTAGCCATTCTGTTGTCATTAACTGATTGTTATTTATTATACTTCTTGCTCTGTATATTGTACAGTATTTTGTATTTTGTACAGGATTGCTTATTATTTTTAGTGGATAGTAGTCTGTTTATTTCAATTCTTTTTTTTATTTTATTTATTACCTATTGTGAAATTTATTATCCATCCATCCATCCATCCATCATCTTCCGCTTATCCGAGGTCGGGTCGCGGGGGCAGCAGCCTAAGCAGGGAAGCCCAGACTTCCCTCCCCCCAGCCACTTCGTCTAGCTCTTCCCGGGGGATCCCGAGGCGTTCCCAGGCCAGCCGGGAGACATAGTCTTCCCAACGTGTCCTGGGTCTTCCCCGTGGCCTCCTACCAGCTGGACGTGCCCTAAACACATCCCTAGGGTAGGCGTTCGGGTGGCATCCTGACCAGATGCCTGAACCACCTCATCTGGCTCCTCTCGATGTGGAGGAGCAGCGGCTTTACTTTGAGTTCCTCCTGGATGGCAGAGCTTCTCACCCTATCTCTAAGGGAGAGCCCCGCCACCCGGCGGAGGAAACTCATTTCGGCCGCTTGTACCCGTGATCTTATCCTTTCGGTCATGACCCAAAGCTCATGACCATGGGTGAGGATGGGAACGTAGATCGACCGGTAAATTGAGAGCTTTGCCTTCCGGCTCAGCTCCTTCTTCACCGCAACGGATCGATACAACGTCCGCATTACTGAAGACGCCGCACCGATCCGCCTGTCGATCTCACAATCCACTCTTCCCCTACTCGTGAACAAGACTCCTAGGTACTTGAACTCCTCCACTTGGGGCAGGGTCTCCTCCCCAACCCGGAGATGGCATTCCACCCTTTTCCGGGCGAGAACCATGGACTTGGACTTGGAGGTGCTGATTCTCATTCCGGTCGCTTCACACTCGGCTGCGAAATTTATTATTATCACATATTTTTTCCGACTACTGCACCTTAGGTTGGAGTCCTTAATCTCGTTATATGCAAATATATCGACAATAAAGCCTGTCACGAGGGGCGCGCATAGTGCTTTGGTGTTGTCCACCCCAAGATGCTAATGGACCAGATCGGACAGGAATAGCAGGTAAGAGCTTGGTTTTATATGCAAAAAGATAGCATTGGTACAAAACAAACAAAATGAACAAAAGAAAAGCGCGTGCCGTACGCACGGGAAGCTAAAGCTAAACTAGCAGGGGGTCAAGAGTTCAAAAGGTAGCGTGCCGAGCGCACGGGAAGCTATGGTAAAACTTAGCACAAGAACTACAGATTGGATGTGAGGAGCTCCACAACCCGTGACGTCATGTGCACATCGTCTGCTACTTCCGGTACAGGCAAGGCTCTTTTATTAGCGACCAAAAGTGGCGAAATTTATTGTCGATGTTCTCTACTAAATCCTTTCAGCAGAAATATGACAATATCGCAAAATGATCAAGTATGACACATAGAATGGACCTGCTATCCCCGTTTGAATAAGAAAATCTCATTTCAGTAGGCCTTTAAGTATCTTGTCTTTGCAGTTTATTCAGTTGAATATACCGTAAGTCGCACTGGCGTATAAGTCGCAATTTTGGGGGATATTTATTTTATTAAATCCAACACCAAGAATAGACATTTGAAAGGCAATTTAAAATAAATAAAGAATAGTGAACAACAGGCTGAATAAGTGTACGTTATATGACGCATAAATAACCAACTGAGAAGGTGCCTGGTATGTTAACCTAACATATTATGGTAAGAGTCATTCAAATAACTATAACATATAGAGCAGAGGCGCTCACACTTTTTCTGCAGGCGAGCTACTTTTCAATTGACCAAGTCGAGGAGATCTACCTCATTCCTATTAATAATTTATATTTATTTTTTTATGAAAGAGAAATTTTTGTTAACAAGTTAATGGTGTTTAATGATAATACAAGCATGTTTAACACACAGATTCCTTTTTTTCATGAAGTCAAGAATATAAGTTGGTGTATTTGATTCTGATGACTTGCATTGATTGGAATTAGACAGTGGTGCTGATAACGTCCGCATTTTCAAATGGAGGAAAAAAAAAGTCCTCCTTTCTGTCCAATACCGCATGAAAGTGGTTGGATTTGGCATCTCATTTGTCCAACTTGCATACTCGTTTTTAAACACTTTGTTATGAGAGTAGCATATGTGTGTGGCCCTTTAATGTCTGGCAGCAGGTGAGTGACGTCAGTGACTGTGCGGGTGGGCAAGCAAGTGAGAAAGCGGTCGCTGAGGGCGGGGGAGAAATACATTGGCATCAAACTCCGTAGCTTGCTAGCTTGTGCACGCTAGCTTTCTGAGACTCTTATTTTGTTAGCACAGGCAGGATGAAACAGGTCTTTTATGGTGAAGACAGGAACTGTGCAGTCGGTCTTTAGAGTTTTGACAGTAGGTACGGAGTCTCTAGAAATAAAATGTGTTTCTCTGCGTCCGCCCTGTTAGTGATTTTTTTCTCAAATATGAGCTCGCAGCAGCCAGCGTCATCTCACAAGATCCTCGGGTGCCGAGAATGTCAAACAACTGACGAAAGTGAAGTCTTGGTATGATTGATGATTGCTCATTTTTATGTATATTTTTTAATGCCTGGCTTGAGATCGACTGACACACCCTCCGAGATCGACCTGTCGATCGCGATCGACGTAATGCCCACCCCCGATATAGAACATGCTATACGTTTACCAAACAATCTGTCACTCCTAATCGCTAAATCCCATGAAATCTTATACGTCTAGTCTAATACGTGAATGAGCTAAATAATATCATTTGATATTTTGAGGTAATGCGTTAATAATTTCACACATAAGTCGCTCATGAGTATAAATTGCCCCCCCGACCAAACTATGAAAAAAACTGCGACTTATAGTCCGAAAAATACGGTAGTTATTTCACATGCAATCGTTTTATTTCAGCCCCCAAGTGAAAAATATTGGACACTCCTGCTAGGGTAAACCTTGGACACGGCTACTAGAGATGCGCGGCTTGCAGTCTCATCCGTGGAGTCGGTCGGGCGGTTGATAGGACGAAAAAATAGATTTTAATTTGATTCGGGCGGGTGGCGGTTGGACCATCCGGAGACATTTGATATACATGGTTATGGGTTCGGTATCCTTTGCCATTCAAATAGCCATTTAACACCCGTGTCACAAAGCGAAGAAGCCAATAGGAGACGCTATTATTCTCCTGAATGACTGCCGGCAGTCACCCAGATATTGAATATTAATGCGCGCTATGAAGCCATTGACTTTGTCGCCTTCTACAACATGTACGATCTGCTTGTCAGTCCATAATCATGTTGTGTGTAGCTTCCGCGGCAACACGCACACGACTACAAGGCATACTGGGTGACACAGAGTACACTAATGGTTGTGATATAAACAATTTTAACACTCTTAGTAATATGCGCCACGCTGTGAAGCCACACCAATTAAGAATGACAAACACATTTCGGGAGAACATCCTCACAGTAACACAACATAAACGCAACACAACAAATACCCATAGTCTTTTGTATTCATGACACTTCCTGACTATTTTATACACCCCAACCCCCCCCCCGCCCCCCTTCCCCCCGTGCATCGGTAAGGTGGGCGGGGTTGAGGGCGTGGGGTTAAATGGTAAATGGGTTGTACTTGTATAGCGCCTTTCTACCTTCAAGGTACTCAAAGCGCTTTTGACACTATTTCCACATTCACCCATACACACACACACACATTCACACACTGATGGTGGGAGCTGCCATGCAAGGCCCTAACCACGAACCATCAGGAGCAAGGGTGAAGTGTCTTGCTCAAGGACACAACAGACGTGACGAGGTTGGTAGAAGGTGGGGATTGAACCAGGGAACCCTTAGGTTGCTGGCACGGCCACTCTCCCAACTTCGCCACGCCGGGTGTAAAATATATTCAGGAAATGTCACGGATACAAAGGATTACGGGTTTTAGTTGTGTTGCGTTTATTTTGTGTTACTGTCAGGATGTTCTCCGAAATGTGATTGTCAATCTTGTTGGGTGTGGCTTCATAGCGTGGCGCATATTAGTAAGTGTTAAAGTTGTTTGTATCACAACCATCAGTGTACTCTGTATCACCCAGTATGCCTTTCAATCTCGTTCTTGTGATTACAGAAGCTGCAAACAACATTTTGCTGGACTAACAATCAATTAGTACATGTTGTAGAAGGTGTCAAAGGCAATGGCTTCACAGCACACCCATATTCTTGTCATCAGGATGAATGCTATTGAGTAGTGAAGTGAAGTGAAGTATATTTATATAGCGCTTTTCTCTAGTGACTCAAAGCGCTTTACATAGTGAAACCCAATATCTAAGTTACATTTACAGCAGTGTGGGTGGCACTGGGAGCAGGTGGGTAAAGTGTCTTGCCCAAGGACACAACGGCAGTAACTAGGATGGCAGAAGCGGGAATCGAACCTGCAATCCTCAAGTTGCTGGCACGGCCACTCTACCAACCGAGCTATGCCGCCCATAGTAGTCGCGAGAACGTTGGTGGCTCCAAATGACTACATTACTCTATGAAACACTTTTAAATAACTCTGTGAGTGGTAAAGGTGGCCAACCTCTGATGTAATTCAACGGGCGGTTGGCGGGCGGGTACGGCCCCGATATAAAGTTGGCTCGGGTGGACGGCGGGTGGATGACGATTTTGGTGACGCGGATGCGGATGATATAATTGCCTATCCGCCCATCTCTAACGGCTACTGTAATTAAACGATCCCACTTTCGTGGAAGTCTTCTGCCAGTGAATGAGTACATAAGCAAATCTTGTCTGTAAAACCTGCAAGATCTCCTCGTCTACATAACACTTCTGTGTAACAGCTGAAACATCAAACTTATTACCGAGGAATTTTCACTAACACGCCTTCAACTTTTTTTTTTTTTTTTTTACAGCATGACCTTTAAAGGCCACCAGACTTCTCGGCGAAGTAAACTCAAGTGAAGAGGGGCTGACACCTTTCTGACTAACATCTTAGTTCATACATGAGCGCCTGTGGTTCCAATCTACATCGTCGAGTGTGTCATAAAAAATTCAAATGCTCTTCATCACAACGCTAATAAATGAGCGTGCCAAAAGAGCAGTGGGAGACTACCCGTCCCATTGAGTGCATAGTAATAACGCTTCCAAAACACCAATTGGCTTGTTCAGTTTAGGGTTGTCAAATGCATTTAACACAACTGATTGAAAATGGGCAAAATCACATTCTATTCTGAGAAGAGAATTGCAATAGAACAGGCAAATTGGATGGAAGTTCAGTGGAAGTCCCATGTGCACAACAGACTAAACTGTATCAAGGCCATACTAATTCATCCAAACCCAGAGACCCCGCAGGAATTATATTTAATCTTTGTATTAACTAGTCAAATTAAAGGAGTCAGTCCACCAATTATATAATGCAGCATACAAACAGTCTACATTCCGGTCTATGGAAAAAAAAAAAAAAACAAGTGTGTTACAAAGATTTGTTGTCAGGAATTCATATGGAGAGCATCCAGGTTTTAATACTTCCACAAAAAAAGGAAATTGACTAGAAAATATTCCCCTCTTCAGATATATACACCGTGTATTTTACAGGATAGAGATACGATTGTCACGTGACTCGTTTTCAGAATCAGAATCGGAAATTCTTTATTAATCCCCGAGGGGAAATTACAATTTTCAGCACAATCCCATTCAAGGTCAGACAAACATTACAGGTAGACGGAACGGGATCGCTGACGGGTCTGCCGACTTCCGGCAAAAAAGGTGAGATACAGGTAAACAACGGGGGGTGGGGGTACGAGGGGAGGAAAAAAAAATGGTCTAAGCCTCGGCCCCTGGATGAGGGGGTCCAGACTGCGACCAAAGGAAAAAAACAACTCATAGTCATAGCACACATCCCTATTAACATGTGTTTAAGAGGGAAACATCAAAGAACATAAAGGACATTAAATACATTAGAGGACATTAAAGACATTAAAGACTTTAAAGACATTAAAGACATTAACTACATTAAAGACATTAAAGGACATACGGCGTGGCGCAGTGGGAGAGTGGCCGTGCGCAACCTGAGGGTCCCTGGTTCAATCCCCACCTAGTACCAACCTCGTCACGTCCGTTGTGTCCTGAGCAAGACACTTCCCCCTTGCTCCTGATGGGTGCTGGTTGGCGCCTTGCATGGCAGCTCCCTCCATCAGTGTGTGAATGTGTGTGTGAATGGGTAAATGTGGAAGTAGTGTCAAAGCGCTTTGAGTACCTTGAAGGTAGAAAAGCGCCATACAAGTACAACCCATTTATTATTTACCAATTATTTAAAAACTTTAAAGACATTAAAGGACATAAAAGACATTAAAGACATTAAATACATTAGAGGACATTAAATACATTAAAGACTTTAAAGACATTAAAGGACATTAAAGACATTAAATACATTAAAGACGTTAAAGAACATTAAAGGACATTAAAGACATTAAAGACATTAAAGACATTAAATACATTAAAGACATTAAAATGACATTAATGTCCTGCTGCTTCTCCTGCCAGCATCCAAAATGAATGGCTCCCAGCCTTTGGAATTTACTGCATGTTTTAGTCACAAGAATATTAAACATAACCCATTCCTATAATTTAATTCAATCTCACGTGTTTTTTTTTTTCAATGCTCGTAGCCAAGCAATAAGTATTTTATTTCTTGATAGCCTGTTGACACGTGGGTTGCACTCACCTTTGAATAAATAAAAAAATGCCTTAAACCATAATGACAGCTGATGAAATATTATATAATAGTATGGAAAGCATTATATCCCTACCTGATATTCCATAACTACGCTGATGTTCGAGGGCTTTGAGCGCTCACTTTTTTGCTGGTTTTATGGCCGTAATCTCCTTGTGCCATCTTTCGGGCTCCTTGGGAATGTAGTTAAATGCACTCCCTTTCCAACTACTTGTTTGTCCTGGCAACTTGTTGCATGACGTCTGCCTACCATGGTTTGAACAACTATGAAACACACGGAAAAAACTATGTCACTCGCATTTGTCCTGCCACTATGGCGTTTGTATGCCAGAATAGATATAACATTATGTTGCAATAAAATAAAAAATGTTTGTATGGGTTATAAAATGTGAATCCAATGCATTGTAACTAATAGGGTTGTGTGGTATTTGGGCTTCAAAACGATCGATCAAGATGAAGTTTTAAAATTATGCTTTAAACACAAAAGCAGTGCTTCAAAACATGCTTTGGAAAAGGTGGCGTGATTAAAGTATTACAATCTTAGGTAAATATTTTCATAACAATCACCAACGCCTGCAGAATGATTTTAAAAGTTATGTAGGTAACTATATCTCTTGCTGTGCACAGCTGATAGGCTTGATGCCAAATATTAGCCCAGTCCAAACCGCCCATGTAGCGAAAACTAATGCAAGTGAAAATGTTGTACCAAATTGCTACAATTTGTGTTTTATCTTTAACAATGTGTCTTTTACCTGCTACATGTCTTATATGTGTACTTTCAGCCATAATATTGTTTTTAGTATTTAATAATGATTGTATTCTGTGACGATTGCGTTCTCTCAATGATACAGTACGGGCTTGGACACAGCGTAAAGATAAGAACTAATGATTTATTTAAACTAGAGAACGAACTATAAACAAAAAACTTGCACTATAGCACAAAAGGCAAAACAAAGAGCTAGCATGTGAGCTAGAATACACAAGAGCATAGCGCGGAAGCTAGCAAGTACAAAGCAGGTTTACCAGAATCGTAAATCAGCGTCGTCACTTGTTGCGTGCAACAAAAACTAGGAAGCGAGAGCGAGTCAACGGAAAAGGCAGGCTTAAATAAGGACAGTAATTACAAACAGGTGTGCGTACGGAAACAAGAAGCAGGTGAAACAAATAACAAACTATGCTAACAGAACAAACCAGGAACTAAGGCAAACATTAGCAGAATCTAATGCATAAACGGAACAAAACCAGAATATGATGTGATCCGGGCATCGGATCATAACAGTTTTCAACTTTAAAGCACACACCATGGGTGGCCACCATTAATCATGAAGCGTTTAATACAGGGGTGTCAAACGTACGGCCCGCAAACAGGTTTTATCTGGCCCGCGGCATGAGTTCGATTATAAAAATGAAAACAAAATTTTTGAATGAAAGAAATCGCTGTTCTAAATGTGTCCACTAGATGTCGCAACAGATATTATTTGTAAATGATGCTATATATGTAAAACAAATACAATAAACCACATGATGTTAGTGCACCAGTCGAGGAAAATGAGCAAACAACAAAATAACATCCTGTAATTTGATTTTGAGATTCTTTTTTTATCTTGAAAGACTGAAAATTAACACCAATGAGTTGTCTGATGAACATTATCAGATCATTTATTCAGAAAGTATAAATAAAGACAAACAAAGATATAGTACTAAAAACCGCAACATGTAAGTGTAAAAAAAATGTAGATTTTCAGAATGTGCTTGTTATATTTTGAAACAAAGAAAACATTATGATGTTGTCTTTAATTTTAACTTATCGTGCCGTGATTTTACCATTGCGGCCCACTTTGGAGTAGATTTTTCTCCATGTGACCCCCGATTTAAAATAAATTTGACGCTCCTGTTTCAATACAATGTCAGTAAAGCTTTTTATTCTATTCGAACCTAATCCTAGATTATGGCAAACTATATGTAAAGTGTACAATTGTACAATTGCAAATAGATAATCCCTATGTGTTGCCTTTTAAATTTTATTTAAATATTGTAAAATATTTTTTTAAAGAGCAATAAGAACCATATGTTTAATGTATCGTACGATTTTTTTGTTAAAATTAAGCCGAAAACGTATCAAAAACTATCGAAAAACTAAACCAATACTAATACCAAAATATTGATAGCAGGATAACCCTAGTACATGGTTGGGCAAATATTTGGGCTCAGGGGCCACATTGGCTTTTATAAAATTTAACACAATCAAATACAAATTTAAGAAAGTCAAATACAAATAAGGCAACAAGAGAAGTACTTCTCTTTTGTGAAATAAATCTCCACATTCGATACGGGCATCTACATCAACTATATAATTAGCCTGAGTAGCTGGACAGGACAAAAAAATTATAAAAAAAATTGATTAATTCGAAGGATATCATATCTGTTGGAACTAAGAGTGGACTTTTCAAAAATGGTCTATTTATTATTATAATAATAATAATAATAATAATCTTAGATTTTATTTGTAAAAGCAATTTACATTGAACAATGTCAAAGTGCTACAGTGCATTTAAAAAAAACAAAAAAACAAAGCTAGAACAACGAATAGCTGCCCCCAATGAGTAAAATAAATAGTAAAATAAAACAAAAACTAGAACAGTCTAATAGCTAATACGAGCAACAGAAAGGCTTTTTTTTAAAAAAGATGGGTTTTTAAGCCTTTTTTTAAAGACATCCACAGTCTGTGTTGTCCTAACTGCAACTATTTTCAACAACATTGTATCAGAACTTTAAAGACACATAAAACTTGTATTATGGTAAACCCGCCACCCCAAAAGGGAATAAGCGGTAGAAAATGGATGGATGGACTTACATTTTTTTTTTTCTTTAGTGGGAGCAGTGTTGTTGATCACCTTTTTTTTGCCAGTGCGTCAAAGTCTGGTGTCTTTTTTGTTGTGGCAATTCTCAAAATAGAGCCGAGGTGTCCATCACTCAACTGGGATCTGAGGGGTGATTTATTGATTGATTGATTGATTGAAACTTTTATTAGTAGATTGCACAGTTCAGTACATATTGACCACTAAATGGTAACACCCAAATACGTTTTTCAACTTTCTTAAGTCGGGGTCCACGTAAATTAATTCATGGTAATTGGTTATTGGTGGTTATTGGTACATGGTTCTCTCCCGCAAAAGGGTGGAGTGCCATCTCCGGGTTGGGGAGAAGACCCTGCCCCAAGTGGAGGAGTTCAAGTACCTAGGAGTCTTGTTCACGAGTGGGGGAAGAGTGGATCGTGAGATCGACAGACGGATCTTCAGTAATGCGGACGTTGTATCGATCCGTTGTGGTGAAGAAGGAGCTGAGCCGGAAGGCAAAGCTCTCAATTTACCGGTCGATCTACGTTCCCATCCTCACCTATGGTCATGAGCTTTGAGTCATGACGGAAAGGATAAGATCACGGGTACAAGCGGCCGAAATGAGCTTCCTCCACCGGGTGGTGGGGCTCTCCCTTAGAGATAGGGTGAGAAGCTCTGCCATCCGGGAGGAACTCAAAGTAAAGCCGCTGCTCCTCCACATCGAGAGGAGCCAGGTGAGGTGGTTCGGGCATCTGGTCAGGATGCCACCCGAACGCCTCCTGAGGGAGGTGTTTAGGGCACGTCCAACCGGTAGGAGGCCACGGGGAAGACCCAGGACACGTTGGGAAGACTATGTCTCTCGGCTGGCCTGGGAACGCCTCGGGATCCCCCGGGAAGAGCTAGACGAAGTGGCTGGGGAGAGGGAAGTCTGGGCTTCCCTGCTTAGGCTGCTGCCCCTGCGACCCGACCTCGGATAAGCAGAAGAAGATGGATGGATGGATGGTTATTGGTGTTGATCACACTGAAAGTCTGTTCACAGACATATGTAGATCCAAAGAGCACCAGCATCCTCTGTGCCATCTTTGGAACTTTTGGTTGGCCTAATGAAGATAAAACTCATCCAGTATAAGCGAGTGGAACTTCTCCCTCAAAGTAGGGTCACACTGGATATCAAACTGCTGCTCCTGGGGCACCGTTTCAGGGCACCAGCTGCAGTGACTTGTCAATTTTTCCAACAACAGAATTCTCCATGCAGGTCATTTAGTGACTTCTTGTATTTGTTCACATGTTGTGGGTCCTATTTCAATCCGGCCAGTGTGGGGAAATGATTGAATGACAGCTTGCATTTGAAAGATGTGACTTTTGTACGTTTGCCTTGTTGCTATACATTCAGCTCATTCATGCGTGCCAGTAAGTCCACAGTAAACTCCAAATCACAAAGCCAATGGGTGTCACTCGGGCTCAGGGAAAGTGTCAGCATGTTCAATTTGGTCCAAAAATGAGATCATCTCCTGTTTTAGCTCTTTCTTTACCCAAAGCTAACCAGCAGACTTTGGAATGGTAATGGTAAATTGTAAATGGTAAATACTTGTATAGCGCTTTTGTACCTTCAAGGTACTCAAAGCGCTTTGACACTATTTCCACATTCACTCATTCACACAAACTGATGGCGGGAGCTGCCATGCAAGGCCCTAACCACGACCCATCAGGAGCAAGGGTGACGTGTCTTGCTCAAGGACACAACGGACGTGACGAGGTTGGTGGAAGGTGGGTATAGAACCAGGAACCACTCTTCAAACCGTCCTTGTGGTTGGCGTCAGTCTCTTCAAGAAATTCGCACGAATAAAGTTAACAAGCTTTTATAACTGGCTTTACCACTTGGTCAAGCGGCAATACAGATTCGCACACAGAATCTCCTGGTGGATTATGCAGTGTAAAAAAAGTACCTGGTGTTGGGGGTTTGTTCTCTTTCACCCTCTTGGCTGGGTGAGCAGGTGTCGGACACCTCAGTCTCCTTGGACGTATCATCGCTCATCCATGCGGACTGGACACTGGCCGAGAGTGGAGTCGGCTGTCTTGGTTGCTTTGTTGGGTCTGCTCCTGTCTCTGGCCATCCTCCCTCCACCCCAGCGGACGATGGCGTGGAACACCGCAGAGGCCACCACAGTGGATATGTTTCTTTTACTTTTTATTCATAGCTGTATGTAGAAGTGTCTGGTTGTATCTGCTGCTTTAATGTCTTTAATATCCTCTGTGTTCTTTGATGTTTGATGTTTCCCTCTCACACACGTGTAAAAGGGATGTGTACTATGGCTATGAGTTGTTGTTTTTTTCCCTTGGCCTCAGTCTGCACCCCCTCTCCAGGGCCCAGGCTAAGACCGATTTTTTTAAATGTTATTTTAATCTTCGATTTTTTCCCCCACCCCTTGTTTACCTGTATCTCATCTTTTTTTGTAAGGGGCGCTGGAAGCCGGCAGACCCGTCAGCGATCCTGTTCTGTCTCCCTTTAATGTTTGTCTGATCTTGAATGGGATTGTGCTGAAAATTGTAATTTTCCTGAAGGAACTCTCCTGACGGAATAAATAAAGTACTATCTAATCTAATCTAATCTAATCTAATCTAATCTTCTCCTGGATTCTTTTTAGTAACCCCCATGTTTTTTTCCTGGTAGATTTGGCGACCCGTCTGTGGTAACGTTAGCTAGCTTACTCCAAGGCAGTGTCACGCCGAATTTCTTTCCCCCTAAAAAAAACCTTCCCCCCGGAAGAAATTTGTCGTGACAGCCCCTCTAATGCTTGAAGGACGCCGATGAAGGTGGAAGGACCTTAAAGCAGCCCACACAGCTGCTTGTTTTAAAAGCATTATAATTGGCCGATTGTCATTGGTGAAAAATAACGGTGAGGAAAAAATATTAGCATTCCAGCATGCTAGCCTTTCAAGCTATTTTTGCTTCGCTAATTTTGCAGCTGTAACCCTTAAGAGTCATATAACTTGGTATTGTCACGCCCTCATTGGGGTCCTTCAGGCATTAGAGGGCTGTCACGCCAAATTTCTTCCGGGGGGAAAGTTTTTGTAGGGAGGAAGAAATTTGGCGGGACAGCTGTTTGTGCTTCATGACGACTTCCGCCACGCTGTTAAATACCGTACTTCCCGAACGTAGGACGCACCGGATTATAAGGCGCACTGCCCATAAATGGTCTATTTTTGAACTTTCGGCACGGACTACAAAGGCGGACTCTCGCATTTTTTCAGGATTTATGTAGATCCCAAATACAGATCAGCAAGTACCAGAAGGTAAGAAAAGTTGCTTTTGCATAATATTGCGAAACAAAACACCAGATAATATGTCTTACCTTATACACACACCATAATAATACTCGTATGTTCAAGCACATCGAGTGTTGCAGTTTTATAGCTTACCAAAATCGTACTAAAACATTGTGATAGATTTTTGAGGGCCGTGTGTAATGTTCTATATTTTCAATGGAACATATAAAATGTTGGTGTTTTTTGCCTGAGTCATATCGCCATCATAGTGCAGCCTACACTTATCTCTTATGTTTGACTGCCATCTACTGGTCACACTTATCATTACACCTTGCACCAAATAAAATTGCTTCGAGGTCGGTAAGCAAAAACGGAATGATTCCGTAAAATAGGCGCATCGGGTTATAAGGCTCACTGTTGAGTTTTGAGAAAGAAAAAAAAAAGATTTTTAAGTGCGCCTTATAGTCCGGAAAATACGGTAATGATATTGACACACATTATTTCCAAGCTTTCATGGGCTTCATATAATCATATGGTGGGCCGGATCTAGTTTTGGAACCACACTTTGGACAACGATGCTATGATGCACAAACCAATATTTTTCATTCATCTGTTATATATTTGTTTATATTCTTCTGACTTTCTGAGAGAATTCATGACTGCTGCACTTGTCAGATACAACATGTCATTTGTTCCAGCGCTTACAAATCTGAATAAAAAAATAGACAATATTAGCAGTTTACTTGAGTTATATTGCCATCATAGTGCTGTCTACACGTATCTCTTATGTTTGACTGCCATCTACTGGTCACACTTATCATTACACCATGGAGCACATAAAAATGCTTCGAGGTCCTTAAGCAAAACCAGAATTATTCTGTACATTAGGCGCACTGGGTTATAAGGCTCACTGTTGAGTTTTGAGAAAGAAAAAAAAAGAGATTTTAAGTGCGCCTTATAGTCCGGAAAATACGGTAATGATATTGACGCACATTTTTTCCAGGCTTTCACGGGCTTCATATAATCATGTGGTGGGCCGGATCTAGTTTTGGAACCACACTTTGGACAACGATGCTATGATGTGCAAACCAATATTTTTCATTCATCTGTTATATATTTGTTTATATATTTCTGACTTTCTGAGAGAATTCATGACTGGTGCACTTGTCAGATACAACATGTCATTTGGTCCAGCGCTTACAAATTTGTATAAAAAAAATTGACAATATTAGCAGTTTACTTGAGTCATATTGCCATCATAGTGCTGTCCACACATATCTCTTATGTTTGACTGCCATCTACTGGTCACACTTATCATTGCACCATGGACCACAAAAAAATTCTTCGAGGTCTGTACATTAGGCGCACCGGGTTATAAGGCGCCCTGTCGAGTTTTGGAGAAAAAAAGGATTTTAAGTGCGCCTTATAGTCTGGAAAATATGGTAAGTTCTCTCCTAAGGTTTTTCCTCTTAGGGATTCCATGGCCAAAAACTCCTGTGTTATCTCAAAATTGTCATTAAGCCTTCTGATGAAAATCAAAGCTCAGTAGTGTCCCGAATGTCATTACTTTCATCCAGTACCAAAGAATATAATGTAAAGGACTCTGTTTTTTGTTTGGATTAGATCTTTGTCAATTAGCTCCACACGCCGAGTCACTGTCCTGCGTGATAAGCTATTTTTTTTCAAATGTACCCTTGCTCTCAGGGCACGAAACACCTGCTGTTTCCACCATGCACTCTTTTACAAACTGTCCTTTGGAAAAAAGGCTTACTCGTCTTAGCTCATTTGAATGCCAGTAGATAACTTGCCTTTGTGCTTGGATGGTAGTTGGTCGGATAAAGACGTTTTGCTGAGCCTGCAAATTATCTTCCGACTTCCGAGCACTAGCGGACCGTTCTTGCATTGACTGGTGGTTTGCATAATTAGCGTGCTTGGTGGAGAAATGACGACTTAAGTTGTATTCTTTCAAAACCGCGACGGTTTCTTGGCAAATAAGACATACAGACTTTGACGGGACTTTGGTGAAGAAGTATTTAGTTGTTCATTCCTTATTAAACACCCGGCATTCGCTGTCAACTTTTCTCTTTCTTAGCCCACTCATTGTTGCAAATTGGTTTTGTTGTCAGAGCGGTAGCAGTAGAAAACATGTACCTGGGCCGTGCAATCAACCAAACACTCTGCAGTCCTACTAATTACTTGGTGTTCCAGGACATTTAATGTTGCCCTATTTATTACCCAATTAATATTTTGAGCAGTCCGGATCAAAAGGGTGTGGCCCTTGGGCCGTAGTTGGCCCACACTTGCCCCAGAAGATACTATGATCACCAGTGGTATTTTAATCAATCAATCAATCAATGATTATTTATATAGCCCTAAATCACTAGTGTCTCAAAGGGCTGCACAAACCACAACACAAACCACAACGACATCCTCGGTAGGAAAACTCACACCCAGTGGGACGTCGGTGACAATGATGACTACGAGAAACCTTGGAGAGGACCGCATATGTGGGCAACCCCCTCTCCTCCAGGGGAACCGAAAGCAATGGATGTCGAGCTGGTCTAACATGATTCTGTGAAAGTTCAATCCATAGTGGATCCGACGCAACCCTGAGAGTCGAGTCCAAAGTGGATCCAACACAGTAGAGAGAGTCCCGTCCACAGTGGAGCCAGCAGGAAACCACCCCAAGCGGAAGGCGGATCAGCAGCGCAGAGAGGTGCTAACATCCCTAAATTATTTTTGTCTGTTCAAAACATGACCCATCATCCCAAACATTTTTATAGACCAGCGATAATCAAAGAAATTGTTTTTGGAAACACATTTCCAGAAAGCGAAGTTCATCGGGAGCTGGACTTCTCTCTTCACTATTGTTCTTATTTTGTATATTCCAAAGAACTAGCGTCCATACAGAATACATTTTGATTTAGATCTGTTTATTTTGCCAGCGTTACAGGAGCTTCAGTAGAAGCATTTAAGTTCCATCTTAAAACTCATTTGTATACTCTAGCCTTTGAATAGACCCCCCTTTTAGACTAGTTGATCTGCCGTCTCTTTTATGCTCTGACCCCCTCTCCCTCGTATAGAGGTTTTCAGGTGACCTCAGATGACGCGCTAGCTGTTTAAAGTCGGGACCCGGGGTGGAACACTCTCCTGTGCATCAGTTGGGGACGGCGTGGCGCAGTGGGAGAGTGGCCGTGCGCAACCCGAGGGTCACTGGTTCAAATCCCCACCTAGAACCAACCTCGTCACGTCCGTTGTGTCCTGAGCAAGACATTTCACCTTTGCTCCTGATGGGTGCTGGTTGGCGCCTTGCATGGCAGCTCCCTCCATCAGTGTGTGAATGGGTAAATGTGGAAGTAGTGTCAAAGCGCTTTGAGTACCTTGAAGATAGAAAAGCGCTATACAAGTACAACCCATTTATTTATCATTCTCTGTGCTGCTCACTTGTCTCCACTCAAGATCATCTCCTCTGGCCCCATTGTGGACTGGACTCTCACACTATTAACTACATCCACTCGACATCCATTGCACTGCTCGCCCAGAGGGTAGGGGGTCCCACATCTGCAGTCCCCTCCAAGGTTTCCCGTTGAGTTTTTTCTTGCCTGATGTGGGATCTGAGACACTTGTGATTAAGGGCTATATAGATAAACTTTCATTGATTGATTGTGCAAAAAAGCTATAGTCAGATATTATCTTTATGACCTTTACTTTAGGTTTTACTACTTACGTATAAAATACTACACGGTCTAGCTCCATCCTATCTTGCCGATTGTATTGTACCATATGTGCCGGCAAGGAATCTGCGTTCAAAGGACTCCGGCTTATTAGTGATTCCCAAAGCCCAAAAAAAGTCTGCGGGCTATAGAGCGTTTTCCGTTCGGGCTCCAGTACTCTGGAATGCCCTCCGGGTAACAGTTCGAGATGCCACCTCAGTAGAAGCATTTAAGTCTCACCTTAAAACTCATTTGTATACTCTAGCCTTTAAATAGACTCCCTTTTTAGACCAGTTGATCTGCCGTTTCTTTTCTTTTTCTTCTATGTCCCACTCTCCCTTGTGGAGGGGGTCCGGTCCGATCCGGTGGCCATGTACTGCTTGCCTGTGTATCGGCTGGGGACATCTCTGCGCTGCTGATCCGCCTCCGCTTGGGATGTTTTCCTGCTGGCTCCGCTGTGAACGGGACTCTCGCTGCTGTGGTGGATCCGCTTTGGACTGGACTCTCGCGACTGTGTTGGATCCATTATGGATTGAACTTTCACAGTATCATGTTAGACCCGCTCGACATCCATTGCTTTCCTCCTCTCCAAGGTTCTCATAGTCGTCATTGTCACCGACGTCCCACTGGGTCATTATTGTCACCGATGTCCCACTGGGTGTGAGTTTTCTTTGCCCTTATGTGGGCCTACCGAGGATGTCATAGTGGTTTGTGCAGCCCTTTGAGACACTAGTGATTTAGGGCTATATAAGTAAACATTGATTGATTGATTGATTGATACCAATCTGCTGCATAAATATGCGTCTCTCTCAACTTGTTTTTAAATGCCGGCCAGTATTTGAATAGCCCAAATGATGGAAATTTAGACTTAGACTTCGACAAACTTTAATGATCCGCAAGGGAAATTGTAGGAGTGGACCTAAAATGAAACCCTGAGGAACACCAGTAGTCCAACTAAAGAAGTTGAAGAAATGACTACTGACTGCATCTGAAGTAAACGAGCAACAGCAACCCCATGGTAACACAAATTTCATTACGAAAAAATGTGTGACCCACCAAAATGTTACAGCTCTGTAAATCACAAGTTAGGATCTGGGTTTTCAATATTTGCCATTAAGGTTTAAATGTCAATGCAAGGACCTGCCAATGTGTTTACTCTGGTCCGAGTTCATCTATACAACAGGAACAGGACCGTTTTTAGAAATTTGGTGCAAAAATGTTTGCCTCCCAAGTCTTTAACTGAGCTGATTTGGCCCTCGGGCCGCCAGTTGAATAGCACTGCAATAGACCAGTGGTTCTCAAATTGGGGTACGCGTACCCTTGGGGGTACTTGAAGGTATGGCAAGGGGTACGTGAGATTTTTTTTAAATATTCTAAAAATAGCAACAATTCAAAAAACCTTTATAAATATATTTATTGAATAATACTTCAACAAAATATGAATGTAAGTTCATAAACTGCGAAAAGAAATGCAACAATGCAATATTTAGTGTTGACAGCTAGATTTTTTTGTGGACATGTTCCATAAATATTGATGTTAAAGATTTCCTTTTTTTGTGAAGAAATGTTTAGAATTAAGTTGATGAATCCACATGGATCTCTATTACAATTCCCAAAGAGGGCTCTTTAAGTTGATGATTACTTCTATGTGTAGAAATCTTTATTTATAATTGATTTACTTGTTTATTTTTCAACAAGTTTTTTGTTATTTTTATATCTTTTTTTCCAAATAGTTCAAGAAAAAACACTACAAATGAGCAATATTTTGCACTGTTATGCAATTTAATGAATCAGAAACTGATGACATAGTGCTGTATTTTACTTCTTTATCCCTTTTTTCAACCAAAAATGCTTTGCTCTGATTAGGGGGTACTTGAATTAAAAACATGTTCACAGGGGGTACATCACTGAAAAAAGGTTGAAAACCACTGGAATAGACCATTCATTCATTACGTGTTCAAATGTTTAAAATCCTGCAAGTGTAATTCGGGGACTTTAGTTGGCTTAGTTATTGTACAAAATGGGATTTATGTTCAGCTTTTTTCTATTTTTTTTTTAATACAAGGTCCCACTCTGAATTATAATTAGTTGGATATTGGAGTGATTCTTGCTGTCAGCGGCAGTTAAGACTAATTCTTTATCAGGTTTTAAGGAACCCTTAAGGCCGCCTTTAAAACTTGATCATAAAGATGTGATTTCCCTTGCAGCTTTCTCCTGGCAAAACCTGCAATCAGTTGTACTGGGCAGAGGCTGATGAGGAGTTTGATGCAGCCGTGCAGGAGCAGGACTCAGATCACAAGTGGAAGGGAATATCAGTGAGCATTCTTTCGCTCGAGCTGCCCCAAGGTGAGATCTGTTCTTGCTCCGCGTTGTTTCGATTCTGCCCCCACTCTCCGATGTCAGGCAACCCGAGCACCCCCATTATCTACAGAGACATTAACAAGCACGAATGAGTCTCAAATCACGTATAGTTATCATCAAGAGTCCTTGATCAACTCTTCAATTTGCAAATTTCTTCGGGATCATCTGCTCATCTCTCATGAGAAAAACCAACAATAGTTGCCTTAGAGGAGCTTACTGTAGTACTGGCATCATAGTTTCATTTGTGTCACACTGCAGTGAATGTGGCGGCAGTCGTGTAATCAATCAATCAATCAATGTTTACTTATATAGCCCTAAATCACTAGTGTCTCAAAGGGCTGCACAAACCACTACGACATCCTCGGTAGGCCCACATAAGGGCAAGGAAAACTCACACCCAGTGGGACATCGGTGACAATAATGACCCAGTGGGACGTCGGTGACAATGATGACTATGAGAACCTTGGAGAGGAGGAAAGCAATGGATGTCGAGCGGGTCTAACATCATACTGTGAAAGTTCGATCCATAATGGATCCAACACAGACGCGAGAGTCCAGTCCAAAGCGGATCCAACACAGCAGCGAGAGTCCCGTTCACAGCGGAGCCAGCAGGAAACCATCCCAAGCGGAGGCGGATCAGCAGCGCAGAGAATTCCCCAGCCGATACACAGGCAAGCAGTACATGGCCACCGGATCGGACCGGACCCCTCCACAAAGGAGAGTGGGACATAGAAGAAAAAGAAAAGAAACGGCAGATCAACTGGTCTAAAAAGGGAGTCTATTTAAAGGCTCGAGTATACAAATGAGTTTTAAGGTGAGACTTAAATGCTTCTACTGAGGTGGCATCTCGAACTGTTACCGGGAGGGCATTCCAGAGTACTGGAGCCCGAAATGAAAAAGCTCTATAGCCCGCAGACTTTTTTTGGGCTTTGGGAATCACTAATAAGCCGGAGTCCTTTGAACGCAGATTTCTTGCCGGGACATATGGTACAATATGGTACAAAATGTAAGGTACAGTACATCATAATTACAGTATTATTAAGTATATCATGAACAAATCATGCCCTATGCGTAGGACCCTGCGATTGGTAGGAGGGGCCCAAATGACTCAAGGGCGGCCAGGATTATGAATATTGTCGGTGGATAGCAGTGTAATCTTACGAGGTTCTTACATACAGTCTGGGCCTGATCTACTAATGTCCAACAACCAGGCGCTGTGTTCCCTGCAGTATTCCTTCCGTCTCCTGTGCCTCGCTTAACTGGACTTCCCTCCGGATTTTGGACTGCTTCCTTCGATCCTCAACCCCCGCTTGAACACGGACCTGGACGCCTTTCTCCAGCCCTCGACCCGTCGCCTGGTTACGGACTTGTTCTTGCCTTGCCCCTCTGGACTTTTGGACAATTCATCCAACACGCACAAACAACAAACACTGGTAACATTTACATTGCAAATTTCTCACATTGTCTTACCTTATACACCATTAGTAGCATACACACCCCAACCATACTTGCCAATCTTGAGACCTCCAAATTCGGGAGATGGGGTGGTGGGGGGGAGTGGGGGATTGTTGGGAGGGCGATAGCGGGGGGTGTATATATTTTCAAGTATTTCTTATATATATCAATTCATGAATGAGTATATCCGTTCATCCATCGTGTTTAATGGAGAAGTCTGATCTACAAAATTTGCAGGCAGCATACCCCCTTCCCCTTCGAGCTGTCCTGGATGAACTGAAATTATTTTTTCCAATCATTTTGGAACTTGCAAGCGTACTTCTTCTTCTTACTAATTGTCGCCATGCCTCTTCTTCCTTCTTCTGCTTTGTCTCTGTTATGTTTTCGGACATTACTACTTGCCGTAGTTTTGAGGCAATGCATGATGGGATCCCGGATGTTGTGTGTCAGTGTATTAACGTGCCGGCTGGAAAAAACACACATTGAGAAATAGCTCCGTGCCTGCCTACTTTATGGGTTATAGATAAACCTATGGATAACGGAGACATGTATAATAGTCTCCTTTTCAGGTGAGAGAAGACGCTAAAGGCAGTGCCTTTAAGGCACGCCCCCAATATTGTTGTCCGGGTGGAAAATGGGAGAAATTCGGGAGAATAGTTGCCACGGAAGATTTTTGGGAAGGGCACTGAAATTGGGGAGTCTCCCGAGAAAATCAGGAGAGTTGAGAAGTATGACCCCAACATATAATTAAGCTCAATAAACCTGTTGAGCTTTATCCTGTCGTTGTGTCGTCTCTTTCCTCCGTCGAATGCAACAACTATACTCCAACTGTACACAACCAACCTGCTTACATACAGTACTCCCACCCTGACTGAATGAGCAGCCTCCCTTAAATAGTCCAAGCCCCTCCCTCGGGCATACCACTGATAAAGAAAAAGGGTGAAAAAAAAACAATCTTAATGTACACATCTAGATAATAATTGTGAAGTGAAGTGAATTATATTTATATAGCGTTTTTCTCTAGTGACTCAAAGCGCTTTACATAGTGAAACCCAATATCTAAGTTACATTTAAACCAGTGTGGGTGGCACTGGGAGCAGGTGGGCAAAGTGTCTTGCCCAAGGACACAACGGCAGTGACTAGGATGGCGGAAGCGGGAATCGAACCTGCAACCCTCAAGTTGCTGGCAAGGCCACTCTACCAACCGAGCTATGCTATATCTCATGCTCACCTTGTTTCAGTATATGTATATACATCAATACATCTCTCGAATGAAACTTAGTATATTTAACAACTCCATGATTAAATAACAAGTCCACATTAAGACCACTTGGAGTGGTCCACTGACCTTTGCAAAGCCGGCGTAGTCCTTTTGACCGAACTCAACGGGACGCCTTGACAAAGTTAAAAGTTCAAATTAAAGTACCGTTGATTGTCACACATACACTAGGTGTGGCAAAATTATTCTCTGCATTTGACCCATCACCCTCGATCACCCTCTGGGAGGTGAGGGGAGCAGTGAGCAGCAGCGGTTGTCGCGCCCGGGAATCATTTATGGTGATTTAACCCCCCGAGTGCCAATCAGGTAGGTCATGGGTCCCATTTTTAGAGTCTTTGGTATGACTCGGCCGGGGTTTGAACTCACAGCCTATCAATCTCAGGGCGGATACTCTAACCACAAGGCCACTGAGTAGGTAGACAACAGCCTCGTGCTCGGTGAGTCTCTGTTGTGTGCGCGCTTGGGTCTCGCCTTGTCTTCCACATCCGACTACGCGCCACTAAAAAGGTGATATTGTCACATGTGACATTGTCTTTGTGATGACAGCGTGCAGGTGCGTCCTCGTTCCGGCGTGGAAAGAGCACCCCGTCACATTAAGTAAATACAAGTTGTGTGTGCACACAGTGGATGTCCGTGTGTCCTTGGACATAACAGAACACTCTCCTTTGAGTCACACATTAAAAGCGTTACTAAAACGGCCTTCTTTCATCTCCGTAATATCGCAAAAATTCGCTCCATTCTGTCCACTAAAGACGCTGAGATCATTATCCATGCGTTTGTTACGTCTCGCCTCGACTACTGTAACGTATTATTTTCGGGTCTCCCCATGTCTAGCATTAAAAGATTACAGTTGGTACAAAATGCGGCTGCTAGACTTTTGACAAGAACAAGAAAGTTTGAACATATTACGCCTGTACTGGCTCACCTGCACTGGCTTCCTGTGCACTTAAGATGTGACTTTAAGGTTTTACTACTTACGTATAAAATACTACACGGTCTAGCTCTATCCTATCTTGCCGATTGTATTGTACCATATGTCCCGGCAAGAAATCTGCGTTCAAAGGACTCCGGCTTATTAGTGATTCCCAAATCCCAAAAAGAGTCTGCGGGCTATAGAGCGTTTTCCGTTCGGGCTCCAGTACTCTGGAATGCCCTCCTGGTAACAGTTCGAGATGCCACCTCAGTAGAAGCATTTAAGTCTCACCTTAAAACTCATTTGTATACTCTAGCCTTTAAATAGACTCCCTTTTTAGACCAGTTGATCTGCCGTTTCTTTTCTTTTTCTTCTATGTCCCACTCTCCTTTGTGGAGGGGGTCCGGTGCGATCCGGTGGCCATGTACTGCTTGCCTGTGTATCGGCTGGGGACATCTCTGCGCTGCTGATCCGCCTCCGCTTGGGATGGTTTCCTGCTGGCTCCGCTGTGAACGGGACTCTCGCTGCTGTGTTGGATCCGCTTTGGACTGGACTCTCGCGACTGTGTTGGATCCATTATGGATTGAACTTTCACAGTATCATGTTAGACCCGCTCGACATCCATTGCTTTCCTCCTCTCCAAGGTTCTCATAGTCATCATTGTCACCGACGTCCCACTGGGTGTGAGTTTTCCTTGCCCTTATGTGGGCCTACCGAGGATGTCGTAGTGGTTTGTGCAGCCCTTTGAGATACTAGTGATTTAGGGCTAAATAAGTAAACATTGATTGATTGATTGATTGATCGACTTTAAAGCGAAATACCAATCAGGATGGACGTGTAGGTCTTGGCGCCACACCCTTTAAGTCTGTAACAGACATCTTTTCTCTCCACAGCTGAGTATGCAAAAACAATTCAGCCCCTCCTGACAAGAAAACACAAATGATCTGATCCTCGTTCCACCCTTCAGAGGTGTCTTCTTTGGCTTAAAAGGCAGAATAAACATTTCCACCAGCATTCCGTGATCAGCCTACTGAAAAGGAAAGTGGCATGTTGACAACACAACATTTATCTATTTTATTTGAAGCAGTCTGTTATCCACTGTACCTCATTTACGAGCCACTCGTAGGTCGCCTCGTGGCTTGTCTACCTTGCATAGAAAAAGTCTCAAAAAACCTAAAAAATGATGGCAACACACTCTTGAAATATCAAGTTAAGAATGACTATATGGGCCTGGGTGATAAAACCTGTGTAAAAATCGTATTGTAGCTGCTCTGTTTATGGTTACAGTGTTCTTTAGTAATCTGTTTGAAAGGGTCCCAATCGTATGGAAACAAAAACAATGTTTCCCATGGGAAATAATGCAAATCCAATGACTTCGTTCCAGACACCAAAAAAAAAATACTCTCACAAAACACTTTGTTTTAAAGATGTCAGGCTTGGACATGGATTGTGTGTGCTCCTTCGATGCAGCGGCATTACAGGACGAGCCAGGCGTGAATTGAGGTACATGATATTTATTAAATAAACAAACAAACTACAAAAAGGCAAACCAAGGACGCGCTCTGTGGCGGATAATAATCTATACTAAAATTAAAACAAAACAGCACAATGGCATGACTATATACAAACAAAACAAAACTAGCACTGTGGCATAAATACACAAACTTACACGGCATGGAACTGTGGACGAGTACGTGAAGGTTTGAACAGCATAGGTAGGGTGTGTGCGCATGTGATCGTGGACATGGAGAATGAGCAGCAAAGGCCGTAGATTAAAATGAAAGTTAATGTTCCCAGGCTGATGGACAGAAAGAACTTGACTTAAATAGTGGCTGTGATATTTAGGAACATGTGCGTGATTGAGGGCATGGGCGTGACTAGATTAGATTAGATTAGATAGTAATTTATTTATTCTGTCAGGAGAGTTCCTTCAGGAAAATTACAATTTTCAGCGCAATCCCATTCAAGATCAAACAAACATTACAGGGAGACAGAACAGGATCGCTGACGGGTCTGCTGGCTTCCAGCGCCCCTTACAAAAAAGATGACATACAGGTAAACAAGGGGGGGAATGGGAGAAAAGAATAGAAGATTAAAATAAAATTTAAAAAATCGGTCTTAGCCTGGGCCCTGGAGTGGGGATGCAGACTGAGGCCAAGGGAAAAAAACAACTCATAGCCATAGTACACATCCCTCTTACATGTGTGTAAGAGGGAAACATCAAACAGCAAAGAACACAGAGGACATTAAAGACATTAAAGCAGCAGATACAACCAGACACTTCTACATACAGCTATGAATAAAAAGTAAAAGAAACATATCCACTGTGGTGGCCTCTGCGGTGTTCCAAGCCATCGTCCGCTGGGGTGGATGGAGCATGGCCAGAGACAGGAGCAGACCCAACAAAGCAACCAAGACAGCCGACTCCACTCTCGGCCAGTGTCCAGTCCGCATGGATGAGCGAGGATACGTCCAAGGTGACTGAGGTGTCCGACACCTGCTCACCCAGCCAAGACAACGCAAAGGCAAGGTGAAAAGCAATGAGTTGTCATGGTAACAAAACAAACCAGGAAGTGAAAAAACGGAACAAGAGTCCAGAAAACAAAACAAAACATGATCAAACATAAAACCAAATTTACAGATGTGACAAAAGATCGCTTACTATTTTATAAGCAGAAAACAGAGCAAAATGAGTACAAATAACAAATGAAATGGATGAAATATTTAACGTCACTTTGATGTTTAATGGAAAATACTTGATTTACTTTAGCAGTGTGATGATTTCAGTGACACTCTAGAAACACAAACTCCAAGGCCCCTTCTACACTTAGATTATGCAGGGTAAATCCGACCTAACCTCATCCTTGTCCACCCACACACAATTAAGTTTAAGTACCAATGATTGTCACACACAGAGTGAAATTTGCACTCTGCATCCGACACATCCCCTTGATCACCCCCTGGGAGGTGAGGGGAGCAGTGCCCGGGAATCATTTATGGTTATTTAACCCCCAATTCCAACCCTTGATGCTGAGTGCCAAGCAGGGAGGCAATGGGTCCCATTTTTTATAGTCTTTGGTATGACTCGGCCGGGCTTTGAACTCCCAACCTACCAATCTCAGGGCGGACACTCCAACCCAGGGGTAGGGAACCTATGGCTCTAGAGCCAGATGTGGCTCTTTTGATGACTGCATCTGGCTCTCGGATAAATCTGAGCTGACATTGCGTAACACGATAAGTAATGAATAATTCCACATGTAATCACAGTGTTAAAAAAAAGTTCAAAATATAAAACATTCTCATGCATTTTTAATCCATCCATCCGTTTTCTACCGCACCAGATCAAGAAGTTGCGTTAATGGTAAGAAGTTATTTATTTATTATTGGTTAGTGTGGGGCTTGCCCTCCTGGGGGTTCTTCAGACCACCAAGCACCGACATGAGAGCCTGTTTCAGGGTTACAATATTGTTTTATTTTTCAATAAGTCTCTCAGTTTCTTTCCAGCAATTGTCTTTTTCTCTTTCGTTCTCGCATGCGCTCTGGCTCCAGCCCCAACCCCGTCTCTCCTCCTGGCTGCTGCTTATATCAGAGCGACAGGTGATTAGATAACAAGGCCCAGGCGGGCCATCTACGCACCTGTCGCTGATTTCGAGGCCGATCCTGGCAACACCCCACTTCGCAGCAGGCCACGTCCCCTCCACAGTTAGGTTCAGAATAACAGTGTTATTACAAATAATAAGAGAACTATTATACTCTAGAAATATCGGTCTTACTTAAAAATGCACGCATTTAGTTGTGTTCAGTGTTGAAAAAAATATTATACGGCTCTTACGGAAATACATTTTCAAATATTTGAAAACTTAGCTCACTCAGGCAAAAAGGTTCCCAACCCCTGCTCTAACCACTAGGCCACTGAGTAGGTTTGGTCGTTTAAGACATTGTACGCATGCGACCTAATACGCATTCGCGGAAAAATACGCATGCCATAGTCGCCTCCAGTGTTGCTTTGTCTGCAAGTTCTTAAATTTAACTTATCCACTTTAACAATAACTTTAACCAGGGGTGGGCATTACGTCGATCGCGATCGACAGGTCGATCTCGGAGGGTGTGTCAGTCGATATCAAGCCAGGCATTAAAAAATAGACATAAAAATGAGCAATCATCAATCATACCAAGACTTCACTTTCGTCAGTTGTTTGACATTCTCGGCACCCGAGGATCTTGTGAGATGACGCTGGCTGCTGCGAGCTCATATTTAAGAAAAAAATCACTAACAGGGCGGACGCAGAGAAACACATTTTATTTCTAGAGACTCCGTACCTACTGTCAAAACTCTAAAAACCGACTGCACAGTTCCTGTCTTCACCATAAAAGACCTGTTTCATCCTGCCTGTGCTAACAAAATAAGAGTCTCAGATAGCTAGCAAGCTACGGAGTTTGATGCCAATGTATTTCTCCCCCGCCCTCAGCGACCGCTTTCTCACTTGCTTGCCCACCCGCACAGTCACTGACGTCACTCGCCTGCTGCCAGACATTAAAGGGCCACACACATATGCTACTCTCATAACAAAGTGTTTAAAAACGAGTATGCAAGTTGGACAAATGAGATGCCAAATCCAACCACTTTCATGTGGTATTGGACAGAAAGGAGGACTTTTTTTTTCCTCCATTTGAAAATGCGGACGTTATCAGCACCACTGTCTAATTCCAATCAATGCAAGTCATCAGAATCAAATACACCAACTTATATTCTTGTCTTCATGAAAGAAAGGAATCTATGTGTGTTAAACATGCTTGTATTATCATTAAACACCATTAACTTGTTAACAAAAATGTCTCTTTCATAAATAAATAAATATAAATTATAAATAGGAATGAGGTAGATCTCCTCGACTTGGTCAGAAAAAGTGTGAGCGCCCCTGACTTTAACAATATCCAGGGTTGTGGTATTTCAAGGTGTTGTGGTATTTTTTGTGTTTCCCTCTTGTTTTCACATGTTTTTTTTGCCTTTTGGTTCAGGACCCTTTGGGACTGTGTGACAAGGGGTGGCACTTTTGTGACTTCTGTGGTGCTTTTTTTGTGAACTTCTGGATCTGCCTCCCAGAAGCCTTTTGGACATGGAGACCGGCTGCTGGGTCTCTGCCACACCAAAGTTCGTTTGGAAAGACTGAAGGAGGTGGGGATGAAGAGACAGGGCTTTACAGTTCCTCAGCTGAATGAGCAGGTATCGGACACTTCGGTCTCCTTAGACGCTCCTCGCTCATCCATGCGGACTGGACACTGGCCAAGCGTCGGTGGGCAGCCAAGGGTGGAGTCGACTCTCTTGGTTGCTTTGTTGGGTCTGCTCCTGTCTCTGGCCATGCTCCTCCTACCCCAGAAGACGATGGCGTGGAACACCGCAGAGCCCACCACAGTGTATATGTTTTTTTTTGTTGTTGTTCTGTGTGGAGTTTGCATGTCCTGCGCGGGTTCCCTTTAGGTACTCTGGCTTCCTCCCACCTCCAACGACATGCACCTGGCGATAGGTTGATTGGCAACACTAAAACTCAGCCTTAGTGTGTGAATGTTGAGTGTGAATGTTGTCTGTCTATCTGTGTTGGCCCTGTGATGAGGTAACGACTTGTCCAGGGCGTACTCCACCTTCTGCCTGATTGTAGCTGAGCCGTGACCCCGAAGGGAATAAGCGGTAGAAACATGGATGGATGTTGTTTTACTTTTGTGGCTGTGTGTAGAAGTGGCCGATTGCATCAGCTCTGATCTTTCAATGTCTTTAATGTCCTTTGTGTTCTTTGATGTTTCCCTCTTACACACATGTTTTTGTGTGGTGTGGCTAAGAGGTCTTTTTCTTCCTTGGCCTCAGTCTGGACTTCCACTCTAGGCCCCATGACAAGACGTTTGGACACTACTGAGCTTTCGGTAAGTTGAATCACAGCTGACCTGGACATTGGAAAGTTCTCTTGCCGTCTGAGAAGTGTCGTATCCCAAATAGCTGCAATCGCTTTCTCTAAAGGTATTCATTCATGATTTCCACAAGTGTCTGTACATGTAGAAGAAAGAGAAACACGGGCATGTCTGGATGACTCGCCTCCATATTTCCAGTGGTTACCTCCAAGTTACGAAACCGCTTTATTACGTAGCTGGCTGTGACGCGTTCTTCTGGCGTCACTTCCTCTCCGAACTCAGTTTGTAAACGATCAATGGATCCGTACAAAGCGAAGAGCTGGAAATTCAAGAAATAGACGGCACTCTTAGCCATGTAAAAACAGATCCAAGGTGGGGAATCTTAAATGATGGTTTAGAGTGGCTGAAACAGGGCTTAGGCGAAATAATGATTTGCTTAATGAGTTATTCGGCTAAATGTGGACAAGGACTAAGACTCTCATTAATTTTGATTGGACTATTTCTGAATGGTTATGGTAATAATTTGATTTTGAAAAGACATACAGTTACAACATGGCAACTTTTTCCAGTTTATCAGTGCAACATGTCCATAAAAAAAGAAGGAAGAAACATAGCTTAACCCTTTTTCCATTTGTTTGTACTCAGGCTGTAACACAAACATCCATCCAGTTTCTACTGCTTGTCCCTTTCGGGGTCGCGGGGGAAGGAGTGCTGGAGCCTGTCTCAGCTGCATTTGGGCAGAAGGCGGGGTACACCAGGGACAAGTCGCCACATCATCGCAGGGCCAACATAAACAGTGGATGAATAAATAAATGAGTGAATAAATAGTTAAGTAAATCGTGGTTTACATCAGTGGTCCCCAACCTTTTTGTATCCGCGGACCGGTCAACGCTTAATAATTTGTCCCGCGGCCCGGGGAGGGGGGGGAATCCTTTTTTTTAAATGTTTTTTTTTAATTTCTTTTCTTTGTCATGAAAAAGGGACGTTTTTGTCATGAAAAAGGGACGTTTTCGGGGTTGATGCACTAATTGTAAGTGTATATTGTGTTTTTTATGTTGATTTAATTAAAACAAAAAAAAAAAAAATATATATATATATATATATATAATTTTTTTTTTTTTTTTTTTTTTTTTTTTAAATAAAAATTTATAAAAAATTATTCTGCGGCACGGTACCAATCGGGGTGGGGACCACTGGTTTAAATAATGAGATGAATTAGAATTTTTATTCTTAATAAGGTTCCAGATGTTTATCAGGATTATTTGTCTTTGCACTTTGTAAACACTTTGAGTTTGAAAACTTGATTAAACTGGATAATACTGTTCGGTTCAGTTCAGTTTATTTCGAACACGCATACGATACAATGTAATGCATCACATATTTTCCAGTTGTTTTATTACAGCACGTCCGAAAAGGAGTAGGAAGAAGCAGAGCTTATTTAATCCTACCCCTTTTCATTCATTTTTAAATTTTATTTTAATCTTCTATTTTTTTTCTTTTGTTTACCTTTATCTGATCTTTTTTGTAAGGGGCGCTGGAAGCCGGCAGACCCGTCAGCGATCCTGTTCTGTCTCCCTGTAATTTTGTCTAAACTTGAATGGGATTGTGCTGAAAATTTTAATTTTCCTGAAGGAACTCTCCTGACGGAATAAATAAAGTACTATCTAATCTAATCTAATATAATTCCATAGCAATTTTATCCCATTTCCTTGTTCTGGAACTTGGTACTTTGTTTGACTTCTTTGCTTAATCCATTCCATTATTAAATTCCACATGCTGATATACTCAAGGTTTTAAGTGTTGTACGTGCATAAAAATGTTTTATATGAGATTTGTTTTCCTCTAAGGTTATATTTCTCCTCTTG
Source organism: Nerophis ophidion (assembly GCF_033978795.1). Taxonomy (NCBI): domain Eukaryota; kingdom Metazoa; phylum Chordata; class Actinopteri; order Syngnathiformes; family Syngnathidae; genus Nerophis; species Nerophis ophidion. The sequence goes on along the minus strand of NC_084615.1, from coordinate 71,192,901 downwards.
TTGTACATTCTTGGTTATAGTTTGCTTTGTACATAGTTTTAGAAATGCACAAAATCATTGAATCCCAATATTGTTGTTTCAATAAATACAGGGTTTGTATGTTCTCCATATTCGACATTATGTTTTATTATAACTGCCCTCTTTTCTACACAATTAATAAATGTAGTGTGCTTTTGTAAATATTCCCCCATATTCCTACACAATAACTCCGATATGGTAACACTTGCTAGCAGTAGATAATATTGATGGCTTTTTGGTCAGGAACATACTGTATTTATAAGCTCTATACATTATTGAAGTATTTCTTGCTACTTTATGTGGTGTATATTCTACATGAGCTTCTCCGGTCATTTTATCACCTGTACAACATTTGGCTCTTTTGGTTTATTTTGCAGCTGTACTCACTTAAAAAAAAGCACAGACACCGAGTTGAATGTGTTTATTAATACTAAAATCGAAACAGCGTATGAAAACCAAACATATTAAACTAAAACCAAACCATAATAAAACAGGTGCATATGAAAACTGAGATTATGAATCTTATTTATTATAACAAAGTCTATCAAATTATTAAAATATGTAATAGCAATTCATCACTTTGTTCATAGTTGACTTTTTGGACACTCAGTTCTGTTTTGCACGTCCTGGTTTGTTTTTGTTACCATGACAACTCATTGATTTTCACCTTGCCCTCGATTCATGCCCCTGTCCTCAACCCTCACACCTGTTTGCAATGATCACAGTTATTATTTAAGCCACAGTTACCAGGTAATCAGTCTGGCAACTTCCCACATTTCCCAACTCCTCTCATGCCAAAGACCATGCTGTTCATTTTGTCCACGCCACGTAAGTTTTGTTGTTTATGCCACAGTGCAAGTTTTAGTTTTTATGTTTATAGTTACAGCCTCTGTGCTAGTCTTTTGTTTTTTCATTAGCCAAGTTTGTTTTCCGCCCCCGTGCGTGCCCTTTGTTTGCCTTTTGTTGTAGTCTGTTTGTTTAATAATAAATCAACATGTACTCACATTCACGTCTGGCTCGTCCCAAATTCCCTCTGCGACGAAAAAAAATTCCAAGTCCAAGTCCATGTTTGACAAAAATTAATCCCAGTAATCGCAGAATGATATAATTTGTTGATAATTGATATAATTGATAAGTGTACATCAGACAAATACATTTCAAATGTTAAATACCATGACTGGACAAATAGTTTTCTTTGATGAAATGTTTTCTTTTTAAAAATTTTGCTTTTTAACACAGCTCAACGCATAAAGGATATAAAAACACTTTTAAAGAGAATCAAAGAAAATACCTGCAGTGCGTGTGTGTTTCGCTATATTTTGCCCGATAATTAAAAAAGAGTAAGGACACGGATTCGCATTAATCGCTCGTTAAAAAAAAATATAAAGCTCTTAAACGAATGTATAGTTAACGTGTTATGATCGCGTTAACCTTGACGTGCTTAATTATAACTGTAATAATAATGCTAATAGTAATCATTATTCGACTATTCTTACTTTGTAATGGGCTTTAACATGCAAAAGCTCACCCAGTAGTGTGCCCTTCAAACTATCATTAGTAAGTCAAAAATATATAAGTATGTCATTTTAGGGTTGGATATCTCAAACTACTTTACAATTCGATTCAATTTATTTGATTAGCGGTTGTTATCATTGTAGGTTCCATAAATCTATGACGAAAACTATTTTCAGTATGTGCCAATAGCATAAGCTGAATCAATAGTACCATAAAAAAAACTTTTTTAGATGTGGCCATCTTAATTTCCGCCTTTGTAACGCTTACAACTCGATTGTGATGTCTCATCAAACTCCATCTTCCAACTTCCATAAATAGAATGTAAGATTAATGGCAAAGGCTACTTTCTAGCTAGGCAACACACTGTAGCCTTTACTCTACTACCAGCTAATGTTTTGGAATTTAAACTGCATGCAAAGTCTTCTATATAATACTTGCAAATGAGACACAGGAAGGTAAGAAAACAAGATATAACAACCGGACAGCACGGTTTTCATTATCATATCACTGTTAAATGTTGATTACAAACATTTGATTTTATTATTAAACAAACATTTACCTTATTTTTCGGACAACAAGGCGAACTTAAAATCATTTTCATTTTCTCAAAACCTGTTGCACCTAATGTACGGAAACATTTTGGTTGTGCTTACCGGCCTCGAAGCTATTTTATTATGTACATGGTGAAATGATAAGTGTGACCAGTAGATGGCAATCACACATAAGAGATACATGCAGACTGCAATATGATGGCAGTCATACATAAGAGATACATGTAGACTGCAATATGACTCAAGTAAACAACACCAACATTTTATATGTTCTATTAAAAATATCGGACATTACACACGGCGCTCAAAAATCTATCAAAATGTTTTATTACGACTTTGGTAAACTATGAAGCCGCACCGCTTGATGGATTGTACTGTGCTTCAACATTATTATGGTATGTGTATAAGGTAAGACATATTATCTGCCGTTTTGTTTCGCAATATTATGCCAAAGCAACTTTTCTTACCTTCTGGTACTTGCTGATCTGTATTTGGGATGTGCATAAGTCCTTAACATTTCCGCGCGTCCTCTTTTGTAGTCTGTGGTGACTCCGTAGTCAATACGTTTCTTCTTTGTCTCTATCTTCTAGTTATGGGACATTCATCCTCTGCTGTTGCCATTTCTAGTATAAAGTAGTGTAAAGTTCTTACTTATATACGTACGTCAGTAAACTCAACATTAAAGTGCTAAAACATACCGGTGTAGTGAATTTACATTATTCACCCAAGGAACTTTAGTTATTAGAGAGTTTCGGTCGGACGGTTTTTCACGGGACACATTTCCGGCGTTGTTATTGCACAAGTGAGCCATGGATGAGAAGATGCTGCTCAGTTATTGATTTAAGTAAAGTCTGACTATCATTAAAACAGTAAGCTCCATCTTTTAACACTTCTTCCACTCCCATCCTTGCATGCTACACCGCTACAACAAAGATGACGGGGCGAAGATGCTGCCGAAGGTAAGCCACGTAAATAAGACCGCCCACAAAATGGCGCATTCTGAAGGGACTGTCAGAAAGTGGCTTGAAAGTGATCTGTAAAACATGATCGATGCAACATTTTGACCAAAGAATCACCATTACATAAATTTGTTGTGTGGGATTACAAACCCCATTTCCATATGAGTTGGGAAATTGTGTTAGATGTAAATATAAACGGAATACAATGATTTGCAAATAATTTTCAACCCATATTCAATTGAATATGCTACAAAGACAACATATTTGATATTCAAACTGATAAACTTTTTTTTTGCAAATAATCATTGACTTTAAAATTTGATGCCAGCAACACGGGACAAAGAAGTTTGGAAAGGTGGCAATAAATACTGATAAAGTTGGGGAATGCGCATCAAACACTTATTTGGAACATCCCACAGGTGTGCAGGCTAATTGGGAACAGGTGGGTGCCATGATTGGCTATAAAAACATCTTCCCAAAAAATGCTCAGTCTTTCACAAGAAAGGATGGGGCGAGGTACACCCCTTTGTCCACAACTGCGTGAGCAAATAGTCAAACGGTTTAAGAACAACGTTTCTCAAAGTGCAATTGCAAGAAATTTGAGGGTTTCAACATCTACAGTCCATAATATCATCAAAAGGTTCAGAGAATCTTGAGAAATCACTCCACGTAAGCGGCATGGCCGGAAACCAACATTGAATGTCCGTGACCTTGGATCCCTCAGACGGCACTGTATCAAAAACCGACAACAATCTCTAAAGGATATCACCACATGGGCTCAGGACTACTTCAGAAAACCACTGTCACTAAAAACAGTTGCTCGCTACATCTGTAAGTGCAAGTTAAAGCTCTACTATGCAAAGCGAAAGCCATTTATCAACAACATCCAGAAATGCCACCAGCTTCTCTGAGCCCGAGATCATCTAAGATGGACTGACGTAAAGTGGAAAAGTGTTCTGTAGTCTGACGAGTCTACATTTCAAATTTTTTGGGGAAATATTTGACATCGTGTTATCCGGACCAAAGGGGAAGCGAACCATTCAGACTGTTATCGACACAAAGTTCAAAAGCCAGCATCTGTGATGGTATGTGGGTGCAATAGTGCCCAAGGCACATCTGTGAAGGCACCATTAATGCTGAAAGGTACAAACAAGTTTTGGAACAACATATGCTGCCATCTAAGCGCCGTCTTTTTTACGGACGCCCCTGCTTATTTCAGCAAGACAATGCCAAGCCACATTCAGCACGTGTCACAATAGCGTGGTTTCGTAAAAAAAAGAGTGCGGGTACTTTCCTGGCCCGCCTGCAGCCCAGACCTGTCTCCCATCGAAAATGTGTGGCGCATTATTAAGCGTAAAGTACGACAGCAGAGACCCCGGACTGTTGAACGACTGAAGCTGTATATAAAACAAGAACGGGAAAGAATTCCACTTTTAATGCTTCAACAATTAGTTTCCTCATTTCCCAAATGTTTATTGAGTGTTGTTAAAAGAAAAGGTGATGTAACACAGTGGTGAACATGCCCTTTCCCAACTACTTTGGCACGTGTTGCAGCCATGAAATTACAAGTTAATTATTATTTGGAAAAAAAATAAAATGTATGAGTTTATCATCAAATATCTTGTCTTTGTAGTGCATTTAATTGAATATGGGTTGAAAAGGATTTGCAAATCATTGTTTACTGTTTATATTTACATCTAACACAATTTCCCAACTCATATGGAAACAGGGTTTGTAGTTTGTGTTGTATTAAAACTAACTCCAATCGTGTTGTGGTTAATAGTCATCCGTCTTTTGTTCATTTATTGTTGAATACGTTCCGATTGGGTTGTATGGTATACCGGTTTTAGTATAGTACCACGATACTAATTAACCATATTAGGTACTATACCGCTTCTAAAAAGTACCTCAGGAAGAGGTGCCTTAAAACTAGTGGCTAAAGTCCAGCCGCAATCGGCAATGTTTTAGCAACTTCTAAATCACTCATCCTTGTCTCCATGGCGACAAATAAAGTATGTTTCTTACAAGTATCATCTCTGCTGGATGAAGAATCGCTAAACATGCTTCACTACACATCGTAGCTCACCGGCGTCAATATGTGAACAAACGCCATTGGTGGATCTACACCTAACATCCACTGTAATGATACCAAGCACAGAAGCGTATCTAGTCGATACTACTATGATTATTTTTTAGCATCACAATTTTTTTTATTAATTATGTTTATAAACTCGGGAAATATGTCCCTGGACACATAAGGACTTTGAATATGACCAATGTATGATCCTGTAACTACTTGGTATCAGATTGATACCCAAATTTGTGGTATCATCCATAACAAATGTAAAGTGTCCAAACAACAGAAGAATAAGTGGTCATTAAATGTTAACAGAAGTGTAAATAAAATATGTTAAAAGAGAAAGTAAGCAGATATTAACAGTAAATGAACAAGTAGATTAATAATTTATTTTCTACCTTTTGTCCTTAATAATGTTGACAAAATAATAGAATGGAAAATGACACAATATCAATCAATCAATGTTTATTTATATAGCCCCAAATCACAAATGTCTCAAAGGACTGCACAAATCATTACGACTACAACATCCTCGGAAGAACCCACAAAAAGGCAAGGAAAACTCACACCCAGTGGGCAGGGAGAATTCACATCCAGTGGGACGCCAGTGACAATGCTGACTATGAGAAACCTTGGAGAGGACCTCAGATGTGGGCAACCCCCCCCCCTCTAGGGGACCGAAAGCAATGGATGTCGAGCGGGTCTAACATGATACTGTGAAAGTTCAATCCATAGTGGCTCCAACACAGCCGCGACAGTTCAGTTCAAGCGGATCCAAGACAGCAGCGAGAGTCCCGTCCACAGGAGACCATCTCAAGCGGAGGCGGATCAGCAGCGTAGAGATGTCCCCAACCGATACAGGCGAGCGGTCCATCCTGGTTCCCGACGAGCGGTCCATCCTGGGTCTCGACTCTGGACAGCCAGTACTTCATCCATGGTCATCGGACCGGACCCCCTCCACAAGGGAGGGGGGGACATAGGAGAAAGAAAAGAAGCGGCAGATCAACTGGTCTAAAAAGGAGGTCTATTTAAAGGCTAGAGTATACAGATGAGTTTTAAGGTGAGACTTAAATGCTTCTACTGAGGTAGCATCTCGAACTGTTACCGGGAGGGCATTCCAGAGTACTGGAGCCCGAACGGAAAACGCTCTATAGCCCGCAGACGTTTTTTGGGCTCTAGGAATCACTAGTAAGCCGGAGTCCTTTGAACGCAGATTTCTTGCCGGGACATATGGTACAATACAATCGGCAAGATAGGATGGAGCTAGACCGTGTAGTATTTTATACGTAAGTAGTAAAACCTTAAAGTCACATCTTAAGTGCACAGGAAGCCAGTGCAGGTGAGCCAGTACAGGCGTAATGTGATCAAACTTTCTTGTTCTTGTCAAAAGTCTAGCAGCCTCATTTTGTACCAACTGTAATCTTTTAATGCTAGACATGGGGAGACCCGAAAATAATACGTTAATTTGTTACTGCATATGTCAGCAGAGTAAATTAGAAGCCTTTGTTTGTTTACTTACTACTAAAAGACAAGTTGTCTTGTATGTTCACTATTTTATTTAAGGACAAACATGCGATAAGAAACATATGTTTAATATACCCAACGTTTTTTTTGTTAAAATAAAGCCAATCATGCAATTTTTCGTGGTCCCCCTTTTTTTTTAGAAGAATATCAAAGTACCAAAAAGTACCAAAATACATGTTGGTACCGGGACAACACTACGTTCCAAGCTGAATATCAGGTTCTGATCGTGATTCTTTCATTAGCGACACTATGAGAACTTGGTTGGGTTTGTTATAAAATATTTTCCACAAATGTTGTCAAAGGAAACATCAGACTCTCGCGACTGTGTTGGATCCATTATGGATTGAACTTTCACAGTATCATGTTAGACCCGCTCGACATCCATTGCTTTCCTCCTCTCCAAGGTTCTCATAGTCATCATTGTCACCGACGTCCCACTGGGTGTGAGTTTTCCTTGCCCTTATGTGGGCTTACCGAGGATGTCGTAGTGGTTTGTGCAGCCCTTTGAGACACTAGTGATTTAGGGCTATATAAGTAAACATTGATTGATTGATATGTCTACAGTTAGTCCTTAAAGGCCTACTGAAACCCACTACTACCGACCACACAGTCTGATAGTTTGTATATCAATGATGAAATATTAACATTGCAACACATGCCAATACGGCCGGTTTAGTTTACGAAATTGCAATTTTAAATTTCCTGCGGAGTTTCTTCTTGAAAACGTCGCGGAATGCTGACGCGTGCGCGTGAAGTCACGGACTGTCAGGAAATATTAGCGCAGCACTATTTGTGGCTAAAAGTCGTCTCTTTTCATCGCGTAAGTAAACAGTATTCTGGACATCTGTGTTGCTGAATCTTTTGCAATTAGTTCAATTAATAATGGAGAAGTCAAAGTAGAAAGATGGAGTTGGGAAGCTTTAGCCTTTAGCCACACAAACACACGGTGATTCCTTGTTTAAAATTCCCAGAGGTGAAGCTTTACTATGGATCAGAGCGGTCAAGCGAACATGGATCCCGATCACTTGTCAACCGGCAGGTTTCGGTGAGAAAATTGCGTTAAAAAGTCGCCTCTTACCGGAGATCTGTGGAGTTTGCGCTGTCCATGCAGCTGCCGTCGACTTCCCTCAGTGACTGGCATCAAGACACCCGTGGACACACCCCTCCGACTATCAGGTACTATTTAATCTCACTAAAACACTTTCAACACAATAGAAAGATAAGGGATTTCCCAGAATTATCCTAGTAAATGTGTCTAATAACATCTGAATCACTGCCACTGCCCTGTCTTTTTTTTTCTTCTAGTCTTTCACTCTCACTTTCCTCATCCACAAATATTTCATCCTCGCTCCAATTAATTGGGGAAATTTACTAAAATTATCCTAGTAAATGTGTCTAAAAACATCTGAATCCGTCCCAGTGCAATCGCCTTTTTTTTTTTTTACTTTTTTTTTTATTATTATTTTTTTTTTCTAGTACTTTGCTATCAATATCATCATCCACGAATCTTTCATCCTCGCTCAAATTAATGGGGAAATTGTCATTTTCTCGGTCCGAATAGCTCTTGCTGCTGGAGGTTCCCATTATAAACAATGTGAGGATGTGAGGAGCTCTCACCCTTGTGATGTCATCGTCTGTGACGTCCGGTAAAGGCAAGGTTTTTTTTATCAGCAGCAAAAGTTGCGAACTTTATCGTCGATGTTCTCTACTAAATCCTTTCAGCAAAAATATGGCAATATCGCGAAATGATCAAGTATGACACATAGAATGGACCTGCTATCCCCGTTTAAATAAGAAAATCTCATTTCAGTAGGCCTTCAACATCTCAATAAAAAGTTCAAGCACACTAAGGAAATGACACTACCCCAATAGCTTGACTTTTTCACATCGGTAAATCAACTATTATGGCCTCCGTCCCGTCCTTGTAGATGAGTTGAGATGTTCGATTGGCATTGTGTCTGGGCTGGTGAAAATGCCAGCTCATGTTGTTTTGCGATATCTCCGCGGTTGAGCACAGTAATGTTTTTGTAAAACCAGAATAGATGTGTGCTTTATTCCCGAAGGAATGTATTCGTCTCAATATGTGGATTTGGCTGGCTGCATACCCGCGGGAGCTGCAGAAGCAGGTCTTATGATTGTCCAAAGATACTAGTGTGCACAATATGTTTGTTATCTGGCAGCCAGGGACAAGATGCTGAGACAAATGTTCCAGTCAGATCCATTCCACACAACTACTGTCAAAGACATGTTTTGTTTTTTCTTCTTAATATTACATAATTGAACTCGAAGACACTACATATTGTTTCTGCATAGGATACTTGTTCATTCAACATGTGGTTTACCTCTGACTTCTTTGATTAGGTTTGCATGGTCATAATTTTTTTTTTTTTTTTTCTCAGATAATTTCAGATAATTATATTTATATAGCGCTTTTCTCTAGTGACTCAAAGCGCTTTACAAAGTGACACCCAATATCTAAGTTACATTTAAACCAGTGTGGGTGGCAATGCGAGCAGGTGGGTAAAGTGTCTTGCCCAAGGACACAACGGCAGTAACTAGGATGGCGGACGCGGGAATCGAACCTGGAATCCTCAGGTTGCTAGCACGGCCACTCTACCAACCCGAGCTATGCAGAGTAACCGTGTAATACTCTTCCATATCAATAGGTGGCAGCCGGTAGCTAATTGCTTTGTAGATGTTGGAAACACCGGGAGGCAGAGTGCAGGTAAAAAGGTGTGGAATGCTTAAACCAGGGGTAGGGAACCTACGGCTCTAGAGCCGTATGACTGCATATGGCTCTCAGATAAATCTTAGCTGACATTGCTTAACACGATAAGTAATTAATATTTCCGCTGGTAATCACAGTGTCAAAAATAACGTTCAAATTATAAAACTTTATTTGGACCCGGGGGTGAACAGGATTTGTTTTTCAGTAAAAGCCGTACTGATGGTTCAGCACATAAAAAGCACCCCAAACTGGGAGAAAGGCAGGTGAGGTGTCTTGCCCAAAGACACAACGGCCCTGACTAGGATGATGGAAGCTGAATTCCAACCATCCATCCATCCATTTTCTACCGCTTATTCCCTTTCGGGGTCGCGGGGGGCGCTGGCGCCTATCTCAGCTATAATCGGGCGGAAGGCAGGGTACACCCTGGACAAGTCGCCACCGCATCGCAGGGCCAACATAGACAGACAGACAACATTCACACTCACATTCACACACTAGGGCCAATTTAGTGTTGCCAAATCCTTTATATCAGTAGCAATTTTTTTTTTTTTTTTTTTTTTCTCCCTTGGCCTCAGTCTGCACCCCCACTCCAGGGCCTAAGCTAACACCGATTTTTTAATTTTATTTTAATCTTCTATTTTAGTGTCTGGTTGTATCTGCTGCTTTAATGTCTTTAATGTCCTCTGTGTTATTTGATTTTTCCCTCTTACACACATGTAAGAGGGATGTGTACTACGGCTATGAGTTGTTGTTGTTTTTTTTGTTTTTTTTCCCCTTGGCTTCAGTCTGCACCCCCACTGCAGGGCCCAGGCTAAGACCGATTTTTATTTTATTTTATTTTAATCTTCTATTCTCCCCCCCCCCACCCCCCCAGACCCCCCCCCCCCCCCCCCCCTGTTTACCTGTATGTCATCTTTTTTGTAAGGGGCGCTGGAAGCCGGCAGACCCGTCAGCAATCCTGTTCTGTCTCCCTGTAATGTTTGTCTGATCTTGAATGGGATTGTGCTGAAAATTGTAATTTTCCTGAAGGAACTCTCCTGACGGAATAAATAAAGTACTATCTATCTATCAATCTATTTTTTTTTGAGTGAGATAGATGTAGCTCAATCACCAGAATGCCCAATTTGTTAAAAAAAGATGGCCATAAAAAAACACCAAAACAAACCGACTGCAAAAACTGCAAAATTGCTGACCCAACCACAAAAAGTGGTTCATACTATGTCCGATTCTTAAAGGCCTACTGAAACCCACTACTACCGACCAAGCAGTCTGATAGTTTATATATCAATGATGAAATATTAACATTGCAACACATGCCAATACGGCCGGTTTAGTTTACTAAATTGCAATTTTAAATTTCCCGCTGAGTTTCCTGTTGAAAACGTTGCGTAATGTTGACGCGTGCTTGTGACGTTATTGGTTGGAGCGGACATTTTATCCCAGCACCACTCACGGCTAAAAGTCGTCCGATTTAATCGCATAATTACACAGTAATTTGAACATCTGTGTAGCTGAATCTTTTGCAGTTTGTTCAATTAATAATGGAGACTATAAAGAAGAATGCTGTTGGTGGAAAGCGGTGGATTGCAGCTGCCAACCAAAACACAGCCGGTGTTTCTTTGTTTGTTGTGAAGCTTTAATATGGAACAGAGCGGTCAAGCGAACATGTTTCCCGACCACATGTCAACCGGCAGGTTTCGGTGAGAAAATTGTGGTAATAAGTCGGCTCTTACCATAAATATGAGCGTAGCTTGTGTCGTTCTGCAGCTGTCAAAGAGGCAGCTGCGACTTTCTTGGCTCCTCCATGGCTTCCCTCAGAGACACTGGCGGTCACCACACCCCTCTGACTGTCAGGTAGGACTATATAATCTCACTAAAACACTAGTAACACAAAAAGCAGATAAGGAATTTTCCGGAAATATCCTAGTAAATCTGTCTAATAACATCTGAATCGCTCCCACTGCCCTGTCTTTTTTTTTTTTCTTCTAGTCCTTCACTCTCACTTTCCTCATCCACAAATCTTTCATCCTCGCTCCAATTAATGGGGAAATTGTCGCTTTCTCGGTCAGAATGGCTCGCGCTGCTGATGTCCGTGATTGTAATCAATGTGCGGATGTGAGGAGCCCTCACACCGGTTACGTCAAGCGCACATCGGCTTCTACGTCCGGTACAGGCAAGGCTTTTTTATTAGCAGCCAAAAGTTGCGAACTTTATCGTCAATGTTTTCTCCTAAATCCTTTCAGCAAAAATATTGCAATATCGCGAAATGATCAAGTATGACACACAGAATGGACCTGCTATCCCCGTTTAAATAAGAAAATCTCATTTCAGTAGGCCTTTAAATGCCAATCAAAAAACACATTTCGGGCCATTTTTTTCTATTTTCATTTCTAAAACAAAAGTTGGACAACTATTTAATGCCATTTTTTAAAATAGGAATCCCGCTGAACAAAGATGTTAGCGTTATGCTAAAAACATGCTGAATGCAAAGGAAAAGCTAAAATACTGCTTCCGGTTCAATTTGTCATCACACAGACAACCATGCATTGTTTTTTGTTTATTTCCATTTTGGATGATTCGATGTTTGTGTTTATATGGAACATTTTAAATTAATAAAAGGAAAGCAGCACAAAGTCCAATTTTTGGGTAATATTTGCAAAAAAAATCAGCCCTTTTTTGTTTGTTTTAAAATCTGCCATACGTAATAAAAATCGGGAAAACGCAAATTTCTGGAAAAAAATCAAAAAAGAAAATAAGAACCGTTTTTTTTCGATTGTTGAAGCAAAGTACAATCCATCAAGCAGTGTGCCTTCATAGCTTACCGAAGTCCTACTAAATCATTTTGATCGATTTTTGAGCGCATTGTGTATTGTTGTATATTTTCAATGGAACATGTAAAATGTTGTTTATTTTGTTGAATTGAGTCATATTGCACTAAATTGGTCCTAGTGTGTGAATGTGAGTGTGAATGTTGTCTGTCTATCTGTGTTGGCCCTGCGATGAGGTGGCGACTTGTCCAGGGTGTACCCCACCTTCCGCCCGATTGTAGCTGAGATAGGCGCCAGCGCCCCCCCGCAACCCCGAAAGGGAATAAGCGGTAGAAAATGGATGGATGGATGGATGTAAAATGTTGTTTATTTTGTTGAATTGAGTCATATTGCACTAAATTGGCCCTAGTGTGTGAATGTGAGTGTGAATGTTGTCTGTCTATCTGTGTTGGCCCTGCGATGAGGTGGCGACTTGTCCAGGGTGTACCCCGCCTTCTGCCCGATTGTAGCTGAGATAGGCGCTAGCGCCCCCCGCGACCCCGAAAGGGAGTAAGCGGTAGAAAATGGATGGATGGATGGATGTAAAATGTTGTTTATTTTGTTTAATTGAGTCATATTGCACTAAATTGGCCCTAGTGTGTGAATGTGAGTGTGAATGTTGTCTGTCTATCTGTGTTGGCCCTGCGATGAGGTGGCGACTTGTCCAGGGTGTACCCCGCCTTGCGCCCGATTGTAGCTGAGATAGGCGCCAGCGCCCCCCGCAACCCCGAAAGGGAGTAAGCAGTAGAAAATGGATGGGATGGATGGAGTCATATTGCACTAAATTGGCCCTAGTGTGTGAATGTGAGTGTGAATGTTGTCTGTCACTCTGTGTTGGCCCTACGATGAGGTGGCGACTTGTCCAGGGTGTACCCCACCTTCCGCCCGATTGTAGCTGAGATAGGCGCCAGCGCCCCCCAGCACCCCCGAAAGGGAATAAGCGGTAGAAAATGGATGGATGGATGGATGTAAAATGTTGTTTATTTTGTTGAATTGAGTCATATTGCACTAAATTGGCCCTAGTGTGTGAATGTGAGTGTGAATGTTGTCTGTCTATCTGTGTTGGCCCTGCAATGAGGTGGCGACTTGTCCAGGGTGTACCCCGCCTTCCGCCCGATTAAAGCTGAGATAGGCGCCAGCGCCCTCCACGACCCCGAAAGGGAATAAGTGGTAGGAAATGGATGGATGGATGACTCATATTGCACTGAATTGGCCCTAGTGTGTGAATGTGAGTGTGAATGTTGTCTGTCTCTCTGTGTTGGCCCTGCGATGAGGTGGCGACTTGTCCAGGGTGTACCCCGCCTTCCGCCCGATTGTAGCTGAGATAGGCGCCAGGGCCCCCCGCAACCCCGAAAGGGAATAAGCGGTAGAAAATGGATGGGATGGATGGAGTCATATTGCACTAAATTGGCCCTAGTGTGTGAATGTGAGTGTGAATGTTGTCTGTCACTCTGTGTTGGCCCTGCGATGAGGTGGCGACTTGTCCAGGGTGTACCCCGCCTTCCGCCCAATTGTAGCTGAGATAGGCGCCAGCGCCCCCCGCCACCCTGAAAGGGAATAAGCGGTAGAAAATGGATGGGATGGATGGAGTCATATTGCACTAAATTGGCCCTAGTGTGTGAATGTGAGTGTGAAAGTTGTCTGTCACTCTGTGTTGGCCCTGCGATGAGGTGGCGACTTGTCCAGGGTGTACCCCGCCTTCCGCCCAATTGTAGCTGAGATAGGCGCCAGCGCCCCCCGCCACCCTGAAAGGGAATAAGCGGTAGAAAATGGATGGGATGGATGGAGTCATATTGCACTAAATTGGCCCTAGTGTGTGAATGTGAGTGTGAATGTTGTCTGTCTATCTGTGTTGGCCCTGCAATGAGGTGGCGACTTGTCCAGGGTGTACCCCGCCTTCCGCCCGATTAAAGCTGAGATAGGCGCCAGCGCCCTCCACGACCCCGAAAGGGAATAAGTGGTAGGAAATGGATGGATGGATGACTCATATTGCACTGAATTGGCCCTAGTGTGTGAATGTGAGTGTGAATGTTGTCTGTCTCTCTGTGTTGGCCCTGCGATGAGGTGGCGACTTGTCCAGGGTGTACCCCGCCTTCCGCCCGATTGTAGCTGAGATAGGCGCCAGGGCCCCCCGCAACCCCGAAAGGGAATAAGCGGTAGAAAATGGATGGGATGGATGGAGTCATATTGCACTAAATTGGCCCTAGTGTGTGAATGTGAGTGTGAATGTTGTCTGTCACTCTGTGTTGGCCCTGCGATGAGGTGGCGACTTGTCCAGGGTGTACCCCGCCTTCCGCCCAATTGTAGCTGAGATAGGCGCCAGCGCCCCCCGCCACCCTGAAAGGGAATAAGCGGTAGAAAATGGATGGGATGGATGGAGTCATATTGCACTAAATTGGCCCTAGTGTGTGAATGTGAGTGTGAAAGTTGTCTGTCACTCTGTGTTGGCCCTGCGATGAGGTGGCGACTTGTCCAGGGTGTACCCCGCCTTCCGCCCAATTGTAGCTGAGATAGGCGCCAGCGCCCCCCGCCACCCTGAAAGGGAATAAGCGGTAGAAAATGGATGGGATGGATGGAGTCATATTGCACTAAATTGGCCCTAGTGTGTGAATGTGAGTGTGAATGTTGTCTGTCTCTCTGTGTTGGCCCTGCGATGAGGTGGCGACTTGTCCAGGGTGTACCCCGCCTTCCGCCCGATTGTAGCTGAGATATGCGCCAGCGCCCCCCGCGACCCCAAAAGGGAATAAGCGGTAGGAACTGGATGGATGGATGAGTCATATTGCCATCATGGTACAGTCTACACGTATCTCCTATGTTTGACTGCCATTTCCTGGTCCCACTTATCATTACACCATGTAACATATAAAATTGCTTCAAGGTCGGTAAGCAAAACCAGAATGATTCCGTACATTAGGTGCACCATCAATTTTTGAGAACCAAAAAAAGGATTTTAAGTGCGCCTTATAGTCCGGAAAATACCGTACATACAAAATGTGATTAACGTTTAAATAATTTGGAGAACCAAAAGCCAATATGTGCACTGTTTATGCATTCAAATCACTAAGGGTCTGATTTGACTCTCTTTTTTGTGGACCTAAGTGACGTTTTCAAGTTTTTATGAGTAGCCTGAGGGTCGTGCTTCTCGTGCATTCGTCCTATGATTGAGCAACCACACATCGAAAGTGGCCTCCAATTAGCAAGTTAACAGGTTCATTGCCAGAAAAGTTTAGATAAGTGCAGTATTTGGTCCGCAGCACTCCCAGATATTACTGCATTAGGTATTTTAACACAGATGCACACCCTTCACATCGGTGACCGGGGCGCCCAGCGTCCTCTGCAGTCGACCATGGAGCAGATGGGAGGTGCAGCCTGACTCTCCCTGTCTTGTGATACTCACAGTGCCAGTAAGGACGTCACCTGCTTTGATCTTTTACAATCCAGCATAGCCAGGCTTTTTAAAGATGAGGTCATCGTGGCACAGAATGACAAAAAAATGTCAAATGCTCTGGCGTTAGCTCATTTTTCGGCATAAATGACATTCGCAGAACAGTAGGATGATTTTTTTTCTAAACACCTTCAACAGGCAGCGCGGTGGATCAGCGGTGGCTCACGGAAATCAATCAGTTAATCAATAAATGTTTATTTATATAGCCCCTAAATCACCATTGTCTCAAAAGGCTACACAAACCACAACGACACATAAGGGTAAGGAAAACTCACACCCAGTGGGGCGTCGGTGACAATGACAATGATGACTAAGAGAAACCTTGGAGAGGACCGCATATGTGGGCAACCCCCCCTTTGGGGATCAAAAACAATGGGTGTCAAGCGGGTCTAACATGATAGGGTCACTTTCAGATTTCACCCTGTGCTTGTGTGGGCTGGCTGTGTATTCTCAGTCACAAAAAAAAAAACTCTGAATTAGCTCTATTACCTCATTTAAAGGGGAACATTAACACAATTTCAGAAGGGTAAAACCAATAAATATCAGTTCCCAGTGGCTTATTTTATTTTTCGAATTTTTTTTAAAATTTTACCCATCATGGAATATCCCGAAAAAAGGCTTTAAAGCGCTATCTGTGAAGCCACCGTCCATTTTCCTGTGACGTCATCTAGTGATGCCATTACAAACAAACATGGCGGATAGCAAAGCAAGATATAGCGACATTAGCTCGGATTCAGATTCGGATTTCAGCGGCTTAAGCGATTCAACAGATTACGCATGTATTGAAACGGATGGTTGGAGTATGGAGGCAGATAGCGAAAACGAAATTGAAGAAGAAACTGAAGCTATTGAGCGAATAGCTATTGACGCTATTCGGCGTTCGTCTTCCAACCAACGATTGAGTGTCGCAGGATATCCATACACCTCTGTGCCATGTCTGCCTTAGCAACGCCGGTAAAATGTGCAGACCAAACGATCGGGACTTTCGCATCTTGTAACACTGGAGCAACTTAAATCCGTCGATTGGTAAGTGTTTGTTTGGCATTAAATGTGGGTGCAGGGAAAGGCTGGATGCAAATATTGTTGTGTACAGGCAAAGGGAAGGAGGCAACACCAGGACTGAACTGCGGTTTTAGAAGGTTTATTAAAACCTTTGATGAACTACTACTACAGAATGGATCCGGACGATGTGTGGAAATAACAATGTGGAATTTACCAGAGGGTGTTGTCTTTTCGTGTTGGATGTATCTTTCGTCGAATCCAAGGGGGAAGGCAAAGAGGCAGTCAACAGTGAGGTAAGCGGTCGGGGGCTGGAGAGAGGCAACGATGTCTGGTTCCAAGCAGTGGTTAAGGATCGGGGAGGGCAAGCAAAGATCCAGGAGGAGGTCGTGAGGGAGGACACGATCACAGAAAACACTGTGGGAAACACAAAAGACATCAAGTCGGGACAGAGGAAGAGCACAAGAAGGCGAGCAAAGAACAAGGGAGTGGTGCCAGACGGGATGCTTACTCAAGGGAGATTGGCTACGTTCTGGCGAAGGTCTCTTGGCTTCACTGGTCTTTTAGGTCGATCTTTCATCCTCACTCAAATTAATGGGGACATTGTCGCTTTCTCGGTCTGAATTGCTCTTACTGTTGGTGGCTCACATTATAAACAATGTGAGGATGTGAGGAGCCCTCACACCGGTGACGTCACGCGCACATCGTCTGCTACCTCCGGTACAGGTAAGGCTTTTTTATTAGCGACCAAAAGTTGCGAACTTTATCGTTGATGTTCTCTACTAAATCTTTTCAGCAAAAATATGGCAATATCGCGAAATGATCAAGTATGACACAGAATGGACCTGCTATCCCCGTTTAAAAAGGAAAATCTCATTTCAGTAGGCCTTTAACACAATAAGCAGATAAGGGATTTTCCAGAATTATCCTAGCGAATGTGTCCATTTACATCTGAAACTCTAGGGCCGTGGCATTTTCTTTTTCTTTTTTTTAGTGCTTCACTCTAACTTTCCTCATCCACAAATCTTTCATCCTCGCTCAAATTAATGGGGAAATTGTCGCTTTCTCGGCCCGAATTGCTCTTACTGCTGGTGGCTCACATTATAAACAATGTGAGGATGTGAGGAGCCCTCACACCGGTGACGTCATGCGCACATCGTCTGCTACTTCCGGTACAGGCAAGGCTTTTTTATTAGCGACCAAAAGTTGCGAACTTTATCATTGATGTTCTCTACCAAATCCTTTCAGCAAAAATATGGCAATATCCCGAAATGATCAAGTATGACACATAGAATGGACCTGCTATCCCCGTTTAAATAAGAAAATCTCATTTCAGTAGGCCTTTAAGTCGGGGTCCACGTAAATATATTCATGGTAGTCATCCATAAGAATGCAGATCGTTTACATTTTAACTCCTACTAGTACCGAATCAGTACTTTAAAAATGGTGGCATTGCTTAATGGTGCCCAAAGCTGTACTTAAAAAAATTAAAAAAACATGCACATTTGTTTGTGCAATTGTGTGACATTCAAATTTAACAGACTATCCATCCATCCATTTTCTACCGTTTATTCCCTTTTTGGGGTCGCGGGGGGCGCTGGCGCCTATCTCAGCTACAATCGGGCGGAAGGCGGGGTACACCCTGGACAAGTCGCCACCTCATCGCAGGGCCAACACAGATAGACAGACAACATTCACACTCACATTCACACACTAGGGCCAATTTAGTGTTGCCAATCAACCTATCCCCAGGTGCATGTCTTTGGAAGTGGGAGGAAGCCGGAGTACCCGGAGGGAACCCACGCATTCACGGGGAGAACATGCAAACTCCACACAGAAAGAACCCAGGACTGCAGGACCTTCGGATTGTGAGGCAGACGCACTAACCCCTCTGCCACCGTGAAGCCAAGTAATTTAAAAACTCCAATTATATATATATATATCATGTAATATAATTTATATGTACATACATACATATATATATATATATACATATATATATATATATACATACATATATGTATATACATATGCCAGAACACTTCCCTAGCGAGGTGTTTAGGCCACGGGGAAGACCCAGGACACTTTGGGAAGACTATGTCTCCCGGCTGGCAATGGTAACGCCTCGGGATCCCCCGGGAAGAGCTAGACGAAGTGGCTGGGGAAAGGGAAGTCTGGGCTTCCCTGCTTAGGCTGGTGCCCCCCGCGACCTGACCCCGGATATACATATATATCGGCTGGGGACATCTCTGCGCTGCTGATCCGCCTCCGCTTGGGATGGTTTCCTGCTGGCTCCGCTGTGAACGGGACTCTCGCTGCTGTGTTGGATCCGCTTTGGACTGGACTCTCGCGACTGTGTTGGATCCATTGTGGATTGAACTTTCACAGTATCATGTTAGACCCGCTCGACATCCATTGCTTTCCTCCTCTCCAAGGTTCTCATAGTCATCATTGTCACCGATGCCCCACTGGGTGTGAGTTTTCCTTGCCCTCATGTGGGCCTACCGAGGATGTCGTAGTGGTTTGTGCAGCCCTTTGAGACACTAGTGATTTAGGGCTATATAAGTAAACATTGATTGATTGATTGATATATATATATATATATATATATATATATATATATATATATATATATATATATATATATATATATATATATATATATATATATGTATATATATATATACATACACACTGTATATATATACATACACACTGTATATATATATATATATATATATATATACTGTATATATATATATATATACATACACACTGTGTATATATATATATGTATATATATATATATATATATATATATATATATATATATATATATATATATATATATATATATATATATATATATAAATACACTGTATAAGATTTGGTAGAAGGTGATTTGGTGCGCTCTATAGCCCGGAATTTACAGTACTTGAACTAATCAAGACACAAGAGAGAGGATTGAGCTGGTCGGGAGCAGATGTGAGAGTAAGTTTGAGACACAAGTTCAAACCATGACACAGTAAGCAAAAGCCAGAAAATTAAATAACACAGCGTGACACCAAGTCCCTTCATATTAGGGTGGAATTAGCATTATTATTCATACGTGGATTCCTCCGGGACAAGACTGAGCTGTCTGACTCTCACTGGAAAAAAAATGATGGCTGTGTCAGATGGGTTCAAAATTGGTCAACCATTCTAAAAACGTATTTCACGGCACACATAAACCACAGAGAGACATAGAGAGGAAGGGAGCATGAAGGATGGACGGATCCAATTCAATGAACCGCTTATTGTTGTTGTTTTATGAATAAAAAGTTTTTAGGAAAACTGCACTTTTGGAGGGAATTTTTCCCATTATTTTTTTTTTTTGTGAGAGACAAGACCTAACTTTTCTTTTCTGTGCATTTTTAATAGTGAAAAAAGCTAGTAAGAGGTGGTTATCAATGTAGTTTTTAGGGAGTCATCCATTCTGCCTATTAAGTCATAAAAAATAAAAATCCCCAAATTGCCAACAACACTTTATTTCAATGACACAATCTGCATATTAACGAAGATATAGTGACATTGTTATTGTAAGAGCAAATACAGTGCCTTGTTCACAAAGAGGTAAACTAGTTACTGGGCTACTTCTGAGTTGGTAAACGTTTGTGTTGGATTATAAATCATGCCTTGCACTTGTATAGTAGAAAGTTGTGGCCTTGAAGTCAGTCAGAATACATTAGAATACATTATAAGTCAATAATATACCATAGTACGTAAACAAATATTAAATACATAAATAATCTTCCTCTTAGCAATACTAATACAATATGCTTAGTGTTTCACTAAAGCTGGATCGGTTAATTACTCATCTTCTAAAACTTGAAGCTCATCCTCTGTATATTCAGGCTCAAAAATATAAAGTTCTGATTTTCATTTGTCCCAAAGTAGTCGGTCAACTTTGACATTCAACTTAGACCCAAACACACCGTTAGGAAGACGCAACAAGATAGTCATTTAATCCCAAGAGTGAGGATTATGCTGAATTCATCATCTAAACAGGGAACCCAAGTATGTGCTGAAAGATACAAACATCCCATCAGTCGGCATCCCGGTGAGGGCCGACATTGTAGAGTAAGTCACTGTTTTATGTTGGTATTTTGTTGTTCTCAATTTAGTACTTAGTTCAATTTACGATACAATGTAATGCATCACATATTTCCAGTTGTATCATTACAGCATGTCCGAAAAGGAGTAGGACAAAGCTGAGTTTATTTAATCCTAGCCCTTTTCATACAATAGCAAGTTTATCCCATTTCCTTGTTCTCTGTAACAGAACAGTGAATACATGATACATATACAATATACCATAGTAAGTAAACAAATATTAAATACATCATCTTTCTCTTAGCAATACTAATACAGTATGCTCAGTGTTTCACTAAAGCTGGATATGTTTATCATTCATCGTCTAAAATTTGAAGCTCATCCTCTGTATATTCAGGCTCAAAAATATAAGCTTCTGATTTTCATTCGTCCCAAAGTAGACAGTCAACTTTGACATTCAACTTAGACCCGAACACACCGCTAGGAAGACGCAACAAGGTACTCGTTTCATCATAGGAGTGAGGTTTATGCTGATTTCATCATCTAAACAGGGAACACAAGTCATGTGCTGAAAGATACAACCCTCCCATTAATCGGCATCTCAGTGAGAGCAGACTGTGTAGAGTAAGTCACTTTTATATTGTTTTGTGGTTCTTGTTTAGCACTTAGTTCAGTTTCAGTTGATTTCGAACATGCATACGATACAATGTAATGCATCACATATCTCCAGTTGTTTCATTACAGCACGTCCGAAAGAGTAGGACGAAGCTGAGCTTATTTAATCCTACCCCTTTTCATACCCTAGCAGGTTTATCCCATTTCCTTGTTCTCTGTAACAGAACAGTGAATACATAATAAATCAATAATATTCCATAGTACGTAAAGAAATTTTAAATACATAAATAATCTTTCTCTTATCAATACTAATACAGTATGCTTAGTGTTTCACTAACGCTGGATCTGTTAATTACTTATCTTCTAAAACTTGAAACTCATCCTCTGTATATTCAGGCTCAAAAATATAAGGTTCTGATTTTCGATTGTCCCAAAGTAGGCGGTCAACTTTGACATTAAACTTAGACCCAAACACATTGCTAGGAATTAAACAAGATACTTGTTTCATCATTGGAGTGAGGATTTTGCTGAATTCATCATCTAAACAGGGAATACAAGTCCTGTGCAGAAAGATACAGCCCTCCCATCAGTTGGCATCCCAGTGAGAGCAGACATTGTGGAGTAAGTCACTGTTTTATGTTGGTATTTTGTAGTTCTTGTTTAGCCCTTAGCAATATTAATACATTAGGCTTATTTTTTTACTAAAGCTAATTACTCATCTTCTAGAACTTGTAGCTCATCCTCTGTATATCCAGGCTCAAAAATATCTGATTATCATTCATCCCACTGTAGTTTTTGTTGACTCTCATGATGTCTGCCATGATTTGTGTTAGTTTTCAGTGTTGTTAAGGGGGGTGGGGGGAGGGGGGTGCGCTATGTGAAATCACTGCTTTCATCGTACTTCCTTGGCCAATGTAGTTTTTGTACTATTTAAAACTTACAGAATGTGGGCTTGTCTCATATAAGGGATTGTCTACAAACCCTTAAAGGGAAGTGAAGTGAATTATTTTTATATAGCGCTTTTTCTCTAGTGACTCAAAGTGCTTTACATAGTCAAACCCAATATCTAAGTTATATTTAAACGGGTGTGGGTGGCACTGGGAGCAGGTGGGTAAATTGTCTTGCCCAGGGACACAACAGCAGTGACTAGGATGGGGGAAGCGGGGATCGAACCTGGAACCCTGGAACCCTCAAGTTGCCGGCATGGCCACTCTACCAACCGAGCTATACCGCCCCCGAAGTGCATACATAGTGAAACCCAATACCTAAGTTACATTTAAGTCGGTGTGGGTGGCACTGGGAGCAGGTGGGTAAATTGTTTTGCCCAAGGACTCAACAACAGTGACTAGGATGGCGGAAGCGGGGCTCGAACCTAAAACTCTGGAACCGGTACGGCCACTCAACCAACCGAGCTATACCGCCCTGAAGTACAGTTTTTAAACAATGCGGTTGGTTGGTACAGCGGCCGTGCTAGCAAATTGAGGGTCCGTGGTTCAATTCCCAGCTTCTGCCATCCGAGTCCCGTCCGTCTTGTCCTTGAGCAAGACCCCTCACCCCCGCTCCTGACGGCTCGTGGTGCCGCCGTCACCTGGGTGAATGGGGTGAACGTGGAAATGGTGTCAAAGCGTATCGAGTACCTTGAAGGTAGCCATTTACCATTTACAAATGCAGAACTGACACATTTCTCTATCTTGTAGCAACCATCAAAGTGAGGGTGTGAAAGGCACAACACCTCCTAGCAATTTAAAAAAAAAAACTGCACATCTGTTGGAAGTCAAGCTGCTTATTTTCATCGCCTCTCCGAGAAAGAGAAGAAATCAGTATTTATTGATCTTGCCTCATCCAGCGGGGGTTATGAATTAGAGCGCGGCATCTCCACAACAGCAAGAGCTCTCACCTCCCCGCTGCATCTGGTAAAGTGTCTATCTGTGAGCCGCACACACGCCTCCAGCTCTGCAATATACAGTCGGGGATAAAAAGTATTTAGCCAGCCACCGATTGTGCAAGTTCTCCAACTTAAAATGACGACAGAGGTCTGTCATTTTTTATCATAGGTACACTTCAACTGTGAGAGACAGAATGTGGAAAAATAATCCAGGAATTCACTTTGTAGGAATTTTAAAGAATTTATTTGTAAATTATGGTGGAAAATAAGTATTTGGTCAACCAACTTCTTTGTCACGTGTTGCTGGCATCAAATTCCAAAGTTAATGATTATTTGCAAAAAAGAAAATGTTTATCAGTTTTAACATCAAATATGTTGTCTTTGTAGCATATTCAACTGAATATGGGTTTAATATGATTTGCAAATAATTGTATTTTGTTTATATTTACATTTAACACAATTTCCCAACTCATATGTGTAATGCAGTATGCTTTGTGTTTCACTAAAGCTGGACATGTTAATTACTCATCTTCTAAGACTTGAAGCTCATCCTCTGTATGTTCAGGCTCAAAAATATAAAGTTCTGATTTTCATTTGTCCCAAAGTATTTAGTCAGTCACCGATTGTGCAAGTTCTCCCACTTAAAATGATGACAGAGGTCTGTAATTTTTTATCATAGGTACACTTCAACTGTGAGAGACATAATGTGGAAAAATAATCCAGGAATTCACTTTGTAGGAATTTTAAAGAATTTATTCGTAAATTATGGTGGAAAATAAGTATTTGGTCAACCAACTTCTTTGTCACGTGTTGCTGGCATCAAATTCCAAAGTTAATGATTATTTGCAAAAAAGAAAATGTTTATCAGTTTTAACATCAAATATGTCGTTTTTGTAGCATATTCAACTGAATATGGGTTGAAAAATGATTTGCAAATAATTGTATTCTGTTTATATTTACATCCAACACAATTTCCCAACTCATATGTGTAATACAGTATGCTTTGTGTTTCACTAAAGCTGGACATGTTAATTATCAATCAATCAATCAATGTTTACTTATATAGCCCTAAATCACTAGTGTCTCAAAGAGCTGCACAAACCACAACACAAACCACTACGACATCCTCGGTAAGCCCACATAAGGGCAAGGAAAACTCACACCCAGTGGGACGTCGGTGACAATGATGACTATGAGAACCTTGGAGAGGAGGAAAGCAATGGATGTCGAGCGGGTCTAACATGATACTGTGAAAGTTCAATCCATAATGGATCCACACAGTCGCGAGAGTCCAGTCCAAAGCGGATCCGACACAGCAGCGAGAGTCCCGTTCACAGCGGAGCCAGCAGGAAAACATCCCAAGCGGAGGCGGATGGTTGACCAAATACTTCTTTTCCACCATAATTTACAAATAAAATCTTTAAAATTCCTACAATGTTAATTCCTGGATTTTTTTTCCATATTATGTCTCTCACAGTTGAAGTGTACCTATGATGAAAATTACAGACCTCTGTCATCATTTTAAGTGGGAGAACTTGCTCAATTGGTGGCTGTCTAAATACTTTGGGACAAATGAAAATCAAAACCTTATATTTCTGAGCTTGAATATACAGAGGATGAGCTTAAAGTTATTACTCATCTTCTAAAACTTTAAGCTCATCCTCTGTATATTCAAGCTCAGAAATATAACGTTCTGATTTTCGTTTTTTCCCAAAGTATTTAGTCAGCCACCGATTGTGCAAGTTCTCCCACTTAAAATAATGACAGAGGTCTGTAATTTTCATCATAGGTACACTTCAACTGTGAGAGACAAAATGTGGAAAAAAAATCCAGGAATTAACATTGTAGGAATTTCAAAGATTTTATTTGTAAATTATGGTGGAAAAGAAGTACTTTGGTCAACCATTCAAAGCTCTCACTGATGGAAGGAGGTTTTGGCTCAAAATCTCACGATACATAGCCCCATTCATTCTTTCCTTAATACGGATCAATTGTCCTGTCCCCTTAGCAGAAAAAAAGCCCCAAAGCATGATGTTTCCACCCCCATGCTTCACAGTAGGTGTGGTGTTCTTGGGATGCAACTCAGTATTCTTCTTCCTCCAAACACGACGAGTTGAGTTTATACCAAAATGTTCTATTTTGGTTTCATCTGACCACATGACATTCTCCCAATCTTCTGCTGTATCATCCATGTATCCATTTTGGTATAAACTCAACTCGTCGTGTTTGGAGGAAGAAGAATACTGAGTTGCATCCCAAGAACACCATACCTACTGTGAAGCATGGGGGTGGAAACATCATGCTTTGGGGCTGTTTTTCTGCTAAGGGGACAGGACGATTGATCCGTGTTAAGGAAAGAATGAATGGGGCCATGTCTCGTGAGATTTTGAGCCAAAACCTTTGAGCTTTGAATGGTTGACCAAATACTTATTTTCCACCATAATTTACAAATAAATTCTTTGAAATTCCTGCAATGTGAATTCCTGGATTTTTATTTTTTTTTTTACATTCTTTCTCTCACAGTTAAAGTGTACCTATGATGAAAATTACAGACCTCTGTCATCATTTTAAGTGGGAGAACTTGCACAATCGGTGGCTGACTAAATACTGTTTTCGCCCCACTGTATCTCCACACGCAGCCACCGTCCCCCTTTTGTTCATGCGCACCTTGTTGCCATATTTAGACGTGTTTACTGTCATTCCAATTAACCGCACACCCGCTAAAAGGTAATGCATAATTTGGTGCTGATGCAAAAAAATAAAAAAAAAGGGAGCTTTTTGGTCAAAGGGTTTTTATGATTAAAATATATTGTGGTGAAGCAACATGCCAGCACACCTTCCCCTGGGTCTGTATAAAATGTTCCACATCTAAGATGCAACCTCCGGGGTTTGGAACTCTGAATGTTGAACAAAATGCAAGTTTCCTTCTCTTCTTTAAAGACCTCATCAAGCGCAAATGGGTTTGTGTACGTCGACCCGCAGCTGTAAGCTTAAACATGATCCCCTGTGGACTTTAGTGCTTTTTCTACTGATATAGTCAAGCCTGTTAACAAAATAAAAGAGGATCAATAATAGATTTTCGACAGCACAGAGCGGGGAGAATGTTTTACGGCGAATGAGTGGTCATTACCCTCGATGGAGTCTAATGCGGCCACTTTAGAAGAGTACAGTCAGTTGGTTGAGTGGACCCGGACTTAAACAAGTATAAAAATGTATTCATCTTTCTCTCTGGCACTTATCCAGGGTGGACGCTCCCTTTTCCTCTCCCTTATCGCTCCCGCTTGCTTCTTTGTTTTGTCTAGTCTTAACTTTCTTATTGCCTCTTTTTGCACTGCTCTCCAAATCTAAACATTGGAACTATTTAACTGGCCTCAACAAAATTGACAAGATCTTGGGTTTGGGGGAACCTGCTGTCGTGACGAAGCGGTTGTTGCTGGACACACGACGGACTCTTGGGAGAAGAAGGAGGGCGGCGTGCCTGGCGACCCTTTTATGTCCAGGACGTGAAGACATCCACCTTTTCGGAATTATGACAACAGGACATCTGCTGATTGGAGTAAGCGTTGCTTTGGTTTGTTGACAAATTGGAAGTTGCTGGCGGTCTTCAAAGTACCCCAAAGCTGCCACAAATGATTGGAGGATGCGGGAAGAACTGTGGATTACATCGGACTGTCTACTCCGCAGGTTTTGAGGACCAGTCAAAGACAATTTAGAGTGAAAAGCTAATTTTATTTTCACCCACATACTTGTAATGTTTCCCTGGCTTCGAGACTCTCCTGAAGGACAGCGCAGCGAAGACACAACAAACTCCCTTCTTGTCTCTCATGGACACACACCTGTTGTTGTTGACTTTGGACTAGTGACTGCAATACATCAAGGCCGT
Source organism: Nerophis ophidion (assembly GCF_033978795.1). Taxonomy (NCBI): domain Eukaryota; kingdom Metazoa; phylum Chordata; class Actinopteri; order Syngnathiformes; family Syngnathidae; genus Nerophis; species Nerophis ophidion. The sequence continues at coordinate 71,165,803 of NC_084615.1, read as the reverse complement.
GGAACAAAGACACACTACGGGCTTACAAACACACCCACATCCACAATAATATACGCCACACATACACACCCCATCCCCCCAACCCAACGCCCTCGACACAAATCCCATAGGGGTGATGAATGGATGGTCAGCGCCTGAGAGCTGCGGCCTACCACCATGACCTTGAACTACCTTCCTTCCCTCTGTTGCTCGATATCTCAAGATGCATGTTGTAATATGTATATGTGCTTTGCTATGGAAGTTTTTTTCCCACTCCAGTCTGGATTGTATTTTTTTACTCATCCTTTCTCAGCGTTTACCTTTTTCCCATCTTTTACGGGGCGCCTTATGGCGACCCATCAGCGTTCTTGTTCTGTAACCCTGTACACTGTTTGTTTGTCTAATCTTGAAGAGGTTTGTCCTGAAAACAAAGTTTTGTTGTACTTGTTGCAATGACAATAAAGACCAATCCTATCCTATCCTAGTGGTCAATTGTACGGAATATGTACTGTACTGTGCAATCTAATGATAACATTTTCAATCAATCATTCAATCAGTGCATCTTTTCACCTGGCGGTCCGTTCAAAACTTGGGAGAAGAATATTATTTTAATTTTTTTCAGAAGGTTACTCCATTTGCAAATATACAGTATTTTATTACATTTTACAGTTAAAATGACATTTAACAGTCATACTTTGCTCACGCAAACCTTTCCTACAGACGCACATCCACTCATGCAAAGTCACATGCACACTTGAGGAGAGAGGTGCGCTTTAACTTTAACAACTTAAGGTTTACGGTATAAACATTAGAAAAAAATACCCAGATATTCTACAAACTCCGTTTCCATATGAGTTGGGAAATTGTGTTAGATGTAAATATAAACCGCATAGAATGATTTGCAAATCCTTTTCAACCCATATTCAGTTGAATATGCTACAAAGACAACATATTTTATGTTCAAACTGATAAACCTTTTTTTTTGTGCAAATAATCATTAACTTTATAATTTGATGCCAGCAACACATGAAAAAAAAGTTGGGAAAGGTGGCAATAAATAATGATAAAGTTGAGGAATGCTCATCAAACACTTATTTGGAACATCTCACATGTAAGCAGGATAATTGGGAACAGGTGGGTGCCATGGTTGGGTATAAAAACAGCTTCCCAAAAAATGCTCAGTCTTTCACAAGAAAGGATGGGGTGACATACACCCCTTTGTCCACAACTGCGTGAGCAAATAGTCAAACAGTTAAGGAACAACGTTTCTCAAATTGCAATTGCAAGAAATTTAGGGATTTTAGCATCTACGGTTCATAATATCATCAAAAGGTTCAGGGAATCTGGAGAAATCACTCCACGTTAGCAGCATGGCCGGAAACCAACATTGAATGACCGTGACCTGTATCAAAAACCGACATCAATCTCTGAAGGTTGGTAAATGGTAATTGGTAAATGGTAAATGGGTTGTACTTGTATATCGCATTTCTACCCCTTTTTAAAGGGGCCCAAAGCGCTTTGACAGTATTTCCACATTCGCCCATTCACACACACAATCACACACTGACGGTGGGAGCTGCCATGCAAGGCGCTCACCAGGACCTATCAGGAGCATGGAGGAAGTGTCTTGCCCAAAGACACAATGGACGTGACTAGGATGGTAGAAGGTGGGGATTGAACCAGTAACCGTCAGATTGCTGGCACAGCCACTCTACCAACTTCGCCACGCCTTCCCCTTAGTCACCACATGGGCTCAGGAACACTTTAGAAAAACACTGTCACTAAATACAGTTCGTTGCTACATCTGTAAGCACTCTACTATGCAAAGCGAAAGCCTTTTATCAACAACATCCAGAAACGCCGCAGGCTTCCCTAAGCCCGAGATCATCTAAGATAGACTGATGCAAAGTGGAAAAGTGTTTTGTGTCTGACGAGTCCACATTTCAAATTGTTTTTGGAAATATTCGACATCGTATCATCCGGACCCAAAGGGAAGCAAACCATCCAGACTGTTATCGGCCCAAAGTCCAAAAGCCGGGATCTGTGATGGTATGGGGGTGCATTAGTGCACAAGGAATAGGTAACTTACACATCTGTGAAGGCACCATTACTGCTGAAAGGTACAGACAGGTTTTGAAACAACATATGTTGTCATCTATGCTACATCTCTTTCATGGCCGCCTCTGCTTATTTCCAAGCCACATTCAGCACGTGTTACAACAGCGTGGCTTCGTAAAAAAAGATTGCGGGTACTTTTCTGGCCCGGCTGCAGTACAAACCTATCTCCCATCGAAAATGTGTGGTGCATTATGAAGCGTAAAATACAAAAGCGGAGAACCCTGGACTGTTGATGGCCTGAAGCTCTACATAAAACAAGAATGGGAAAGAATTCCACCTTCAAAGCTTCAACGTATAGTTTCCTCGGTTCCCAAACGTTTATTGAGTGTTGTTAAAAAAAAGGGTGGTGTACCGCAGTGGTGAACATGCCCTTTCCCAACTACTTTGGCACGTGTTGCAGCCATGAAATTCTAATTTAATTATTATTTGAAAAAAAAATAAAAGTTTATCAGTTTGAACATCAAATATCTTGTCTTAGTAGTGCATTCAATTGAATATGGGTTGAAAAGGATTTGCAAGTCATTGTATTCCGTTTATATTTACATCGAACACAATTTCCCAACTCTCATATGGAAACAGGGTTTGCATATATATATATATATATATATATATATATATATATATATATATATATATATATATATATATATATCCACCCATCCATCCATCCTACTCCGGCTCATAATCAGCAGGCTATCCAGATCATAGGATGAATATTCCTCGGCATTAAGGATCCTCAGGAAGTGATCACAAGATCACCTCCCAAAGACCACCATTCACACTTAAAAAAGAAAAGAAAAGAAAAAAAGGTACAGGGCTTGATCACTGCAAAACAATATAGTCACAAAAAAACAAAAAAAAGCAAGTAAACCATGACAAAACCATTTCGGAACATCTTTTTTAACTAATTCCTAAAAACACTAGAGTGCTCCTGTTGGACAACTATAATCAGTTCCTAGGTTTGTTGTGTTTAATCATTATCCTGCTTTCTCCTTTGTTGAGACATAGTGGTTAGAGTGTCCGCCCTGAGATCGTGAGTTCAAACCCCTGCCGAGTCATACCAAAAGACTATAAAAAATGGGACCTATTATCTCCCTGCTTGGCACTCAGCATCAAGGCTTGGAAGTAAGTTGAGGTTAAAGTACCAATGATTGTCACACACATACTAGGTGTGATGAAATTTGTCCTCAGCATTGGACCCATCCCCCTGATCACCTCCTGGGAGGTGAGGGGAGCAGTGGGCAGCAGCGGTGCCACGCCCGGGAATCATTTATGGTGATTTAACCCCCATTTCCAACCCGTGATGCTGAGTGCCAAGCAGGGAGGTAATGGTCCCTTTTTAAAAATCTTTGATATGACTCGGCCGGGGTTTGAACTCACAACCTACCGATCTCAGGTCGGACACTCTAACCACTAGGCCACTGAGTAGGGTGAATTGGGGGTTTAATCACAAAAAAGTATTCCTGGGCGGGGTCACCGCTGCTGCTCACTGCTCCCCTCACCTCGCAGGGGGTGATCGAGGGTGATGGGTCAAATGCAAAGAATAATTTTGCCACACCTAGTGTGTGTGTGAGAGTCATTGGGACGGCGTGGTGCCGTTGGGAGAGTGGCCGTGCCAGCAAACTGAGGGTTCCTGGTTCGATCCCCAGCTTCTACTATCCTAGTCACGTCAGTTGTGTCCTTGAGCAAGACACTTCACCCTTGCTCCTGATGGGTCAGGGTTAGGGCCTTGCATGGCAGCTCCCGCCATCAGTGTGTGAATGTGTGTGTTAATGGGTGAATGTGGAAATAGTGTCAAAGCGCTTTGAGTACCTTGAAGGTTGAAAAGCGCTATACGAGTATAACCCATTTACCATTTACTTTAAATTTAATCTGCGTCTTTGTCTTCAGTTCATTCGTCCTCAGCGAGGGGCGCCACCTTGAGGCAAACCTGATAGCAATAAGCCTGCTAGTATTTAGGCTTGTCACCGACAGCTTGGCTTTGCCGGTTATCGTCTCTTGAACTTCTCACGTTCATGCGCCTTGCTTGACCTTGCCAGTCCTGGTATGTTATTGGCGCTCCTTAGTCCTGTGATCCTTAACCTCTTTGTGTTCGCTTCCTAGCCTCCCTGAGGTAAAGAGCATTCTTTGTTGGACTTTTTGCTGTGCCTGATGCGCCCTGGCCATTTCCCCTGCCGACCACTGCGGAACGCGTTTTTGTCTGTGATTCATGGTGTCCACTTCTGCCCCATCGGTTCGTGTTACCCCCTTTGGACTAATTACATTTTCCCATTTTTTGTAATGCAACCTTGCCTCCCGTCTCTGCATCCTGGGGTCAACAACTTGATCGATACCTTAACAAAGTTGACATTTTAATCCTAAGCATTCTTAAGCAGTTGTCATTCGTTTGACTTCTTTAGTTATACTTGTAGTGTTCCTTAAAGGAGAACTGCACTATTCTTGGGAATGTTGCTTATCGTTCACAATCATTGTGAAAGACATGATGGAAGGATTTTTTAAAAATGCATTGTAAATATTAAATGTAAATAAAAGTCTGCCTACAGCGCAGCCAATCGGAGCTCCACTATTTCGCCCATAAAATCCAATAATTAACCATCAAAAACCGGCAACAACTTACATATCGTGATTTTAATATATTAAACAAGTATTAGTGATATTGTTATTATAAGCGCTAACGCAGAAGAAACTATTAATCGCGGCGATTTGATCACTACCATGTGTCCCTATTTTTACATCATCGAGTGGTCTGCTGCTTCCTGGCTTCCTTGCTCCCTGTAAGTTTATTGTAGATCATAAATCATGCATCTCACTTGGACAGAAGAGGTCTGAATAGGTATTCCGACAAGTTGGCACACTTTGACAGCCATTTAGGACCGAAAAAGGGCCAAAACGACACGAAAAGGACAACTTTGTGAGGATCATCAGACATTTGTCATCTAAATGGGAATATATGAGCATCCCAGCGGTTGGCTTCCTAATGACAGCAGACCTTGTGTAGTAAGTGATGTTTTACTATGTTTGTTGGCTTTAATAATATTCAGTTATGAAGAAAAAAACAGGCAAATTGATACAGTTTTAAAATTAATGCGCCAGGTATGCTTAAAATGATCAAAATATACAAAAATTAAATGGTACTATAAAAAGTGACGTATATACAACCTTAATAGAGGCTTTGTAGGCAGGATTGTGCAGCTCCCATAGGCTCCATTGTAAGCAGTCTTTTGATTACATTAAAAAAAAAATAACATCCATCGTCATATCTTTCATTTTGATTGTGAACGATTCCCAAAAAAAAGTGCAGTTCCCCTTTAAGGTTCCATTTTAGGTTCTCTTTTTTTTCATCAGTTGGGCCTGCTAGTTCTGTTAAAAAACCTGTGACTCACATTTTTGCAGCAGAATCTTAAAAAACACTAGAGTACTGTCAACTACAAGATCTCTGACAAGCTTTTTTGCAGAAGGTACTTAAAAAAACTGTGGAACACTCCTGTAACTCTGACAAAACAAATAAACCAAAATCAAATGTCTACTCTAGAGCAGTGTTTTTCAACCTTTTTTGAGCCAAGGCACATTTTTTGCGTTGAAAAAATCCAGAGGCGGGCTTCACGGTGGCAGAGGGGTTAGTGCGTCTGCCTCACAATACGAAGGTCCTGCAGTCCTGGGTTCAAATCCAGGCTCGGGATCTTTCTGTGTGGAGTTTGCATGTTCTCCCCGTGAATGCGTGGGTTCCCTCCGGGTACTCCGGCTTCCTCCCACTTCCAAAGACATGCACCTGGGGATAGGTTGATTGGCAACACTAAATTGGCCCTAGTGTGTGAATGTGAGTGTGAATGTTGTCTGTCTATCTGTGTTGGCCCTGCGATGAGGTGGCGACTTGTCCAGGGTGTACCCCGCCTTCCGCCTGATTGTAGCTGAGATAGGCGCCAGCGCCCCCCGCGACCCCGAAAGGGAATAAGCGGTAGAAAATGGATGGATGGATGGAAATCCAGAGGCACACCACCAGCAGAAATCATCAACTCAGTTGACAGTTTTTTGTTGTTTTTTTTCCCCCTTGGCCTCAGTCTGCACCCCCACTCCAGGGTCTAGGCTGAGACCGATTTTTTTAATTTTATTTTAATCTTCTATTTTTTCTTGTTTACCTGTATGTCATCTTTTTTGTAAGGGGCGCTGGAAGCCGGCAGACCCGTCAGCGATCCTGTTCTGTCTCCCTGTAATGTTTGTTTGATCTTGAATGGGATTGTACTGAAAATTGTAATTTTCCTGAAGGAACTCTCCTGACGGAATAAATAAAGTACTATCTATCTGTCTATATATCTAGTTAAAAGTCATAGTTGCAATTGTTGGATATGATTGTAGCTGAGATATGCACCAGCGCTCCCCGCGACCCCAAAGGGAATAAGCGGTATGAAATGTATGGATGGATGGACTTTAAAGCATAACCAAGTATGCATCAATAAGCTCTTGTCTCAAAGTAGGTGTAATGTCACATCATGCCATGACGAATTGGGAGTTTTTTGCTGTGTTTCTGTGTGTAGTGTTTTAGTGCTCCTATTTTGGTGGGTTTTTTTCATTTTTTTGGTATTTTCCTATAGCAGCTTCATGTCTTCCTTTGAGCGATATTTCCCGCATCTACTTTGTTTTAGCAATCAAGAATATTTCAGTTGTTTTTATCCGTCTTTGTGGGGACATTGTTGATTGTCATGTCATGTTCGGATTTACATTTACATCGCTCCACAGTAAGTTTTTGCTGTCGTCCAGCATTCTGTTTTTGTTTACTTTGCAGCCAGTTCAGTTTTAGTTTCCTTCTGCATAGCCTTCCCAAAGCTGCAAAGCCTCTCCTTAAGGGCTCTCACCTTTTGTTTATTTTTGGTTTAAGCATAAGACACCTTTTTACCTGCATTTACAATGCAATTAGCTACCGCCTGCCACCTACTGATATGGAAGAGTAATACACAGCTTTAGACAGCACCGACACTCAAAAAAAACAACATATAATTTGGAGACTATTATTACTGGTTTGCAAAAAAATGTTTTTATCACAAATATGTGAGGGGGTTAGTGCGTCTGCCTCACAATACGAAGGTCCTGCAGTCCTGGGTTCAATCCCAGGCTCGGGATCTTTCTGTGTGGAGTTTGCATGTTCTCCCCGTGAGTGCGTGGGTTCCCTCCGGGTACTCCGGCTTCCTCCCACTTCCAAAGACATGCACCTGGGGATAGGTTGATTGGCAACACTAAATTGGCCCTAGTGTGTGAATGTGAGTGTGAACGTTGTCTGTCTATCTGTGTTGGCCCTGCGATGAGGTGGCGACTTGTCCGGGGTGTAATCCGCCTTCCGCCCGGTTGTAGCTGAGATAGGCACCAGCGCCCCCCGCGACCCCGAAAGGGAATAAGTGGTAGAAAATGGATGGATGGATGTGAAATTAGATAATCTCCCACGGCACACCGGAATGTATGTCACGGCACCGCGGCACAGTGGTTGAAAAACACTGCTCTAGAGGACGCTTGTTCTCCGGATTATACAAAATAGTAAAAGAGGGGCTCTCCGGCGCCCAGGTCTGTAGGATTCTGGAATTTAGTTGAATATTCCTGATCTATAGGATGGCAAAAGCCACACAATGTGGGTCAAATAGTGCATGTTATTCTCAACCAAACATTGTATTTAAGGTAGTCTTTAATAAGTGTTGTAAAGACTATGTCGAACGTTAAGAGGGCTGTTGATACCTCAATCCTTTTTATATGGATCAAAGGGTCTGCTTTTAAAAATTTAAAGACATATCATTTTAAGTCAAATGATGGACATTTCCTTTACGTTAAGAGGACTGTTGATACATAAATCCTTTTTATATGGATCAAAGCCTTTTAAATTTAAAGACATATCATTTGAAGTCAAATGATGGACATTTATTTCCTTTAAACTCAAAAAAGGCTTCTTTTTTTTTCCTCTCTCGCCTGCAGCACCGCAGTTGCCAGTGACTCACTCATCCACTTAATATGTATGTATTTCCACCTACTGGTCATATGTTGATACTGCACAGTCTTTTTTTTTTTTTGGTTAGCTTCATATTTGAATTAGTACAGCAAATAAACAAAAGCAATATATGTATCTAGTAAGACAGGAATAGTTGTAGTTAGCTTTTGGTTTAATATCAAACACGACTACTTCAGACCTCTGAGGCCGTTGCATGAAATGTGTCAAGTGCACCCCTTTTTAGATCCCTGTGCAAACAATTCTTCTAGTGCACTTTGCAGCATGCATGTCATCCAAGACGGCTTTGATGCTCACTTTAAATTAAACTGAGCACGACCTCCTCCTCGCTTTGTGCTTTGATGCAATATCGCTTGAGTGTGCAGTCGTAGCTGCTGAATAATGTGCTCATCAGATTCCAATAAAAAAAAAAAAAAATGCGTGCTTGATAAATGAGCATGCGGATATTTCCTCTTACGTGGACGAAGATATGCATCTCCTCGTGTCCATTTGGATTTGGTGCACGGACATTTGCCGGAGAAGACAATATCTGCGAAGGGAAGCAAAAGAAATCAATGTTGGGATTGAAGTGGTTGCCTTATTTCCTTTGGAGAGCAATGTATTGCTGATTGAATGTTCAGAACCATTCAGGACCAAGATTGCCTCTCCTGTTTATGGGCAGCCTAAGCTTGGATTGACTTCGTCTCATGATGCAGGTAAAAATAGCAGCATTCTCACCAGGCTGGATTTCTCGTTCAGGGGGCCCATGTCGCCGCGGTCTGAAGCTGCCTTCACAACAAATCAGCCCACTTTTCCCAGCCCGACCGCAAAGGGAAACAGCCGATACCAAATTTGACTTGTAAGTGCTGGCCAGAAAAACCCAGGCCGTGCGACACGGTGGGTAATGGGATTTTCCATTGTTTGCATTTGCCAGCAGTCGTCTCTGCCCACTGTGTTCTCATTTGACATGAAAACTACATCTGCAAATGTTTGCCCGCGCATTCTCCATGTCCTTTCTGTAATCGCCTGCAAGGGGGCTCCTGGACTTGGCTGCAAAGCATGGCTGGCTGTGTGAGTTATAACATGCCATATTTTAGCCACGCTTTGAAGAACAAGCGAAGGGGTGGGGGGCTTTAAACACCGTACCTTACATATACAGTACAACGGTAACACATCATTGTCTTGATCTAAAAACTCCAGTTAAGTAGCACAGTATCTCGGTTTTTCAATCAATCAATCAATCGATGTACAAACCCTGTTTCCATATGAGTTGGGAACTTGTGTTAGATGTAAATATAAATGGAATATAATGATTCGCAAATCCTTTTCAATCCATATTCAATTGAATGCACTACAAAGACAAGATATTTGATGTTCAAACTCATAAACCTTTTTTTTTTGCAAATAATAATTAACTTGGAATTTCATGGCTGCAACACCTGCCAAAGTAGTTGGGAAAGGGCATGTTCACCACTGTGTTACATCACCTTTTCTTTTAACACTCAATAAACAGTTGGGAACTGAGGAAACTAATTGTTGAAGCTTTGAAAGTGGAATTCTTTACCATTCTTGCTTGATGTACAGCTTAAGTTTTTTTGCCCATTTTTTTGGCTTCAGCTGTTACATATATTGTAATATTGTACATGGTAATTGGGATTTGTTATTGTGGGGAGGCATGGCCGGTAGGCCAGCGGCGAGGCGGGGCGGGCCAGGATCGACGCCGTAAATCATATAAAGTCTTTGGATCGCCCACCTGGGCACAATCAGATAATCTCCTTGCACTGTGTAAAAGGGCGGCAGCCGTGAACGACGGGGAAGAGAGAGTTGGAGTGTCCGAATCAGACGCAGCGTGCAAGAGACCGAGAGCCAGACGGAGACAACGACGTGGTCCTCAAAAACAGACGGCAAAGCGAGCAGAGCGAGGGCAAGAAGACATATCTTTATTGAAAGAATAAAGAAAAGTCAGACCCTGCTCGCAGTAATGTCCATATTTGGTGGTCCATGAAACCTGCACAAGTCTTTCACAGTTATATATTGTATATATTATATAATAATGATATATACCAGTGTATATTATTTACGGTATATATACTGTGTAAGTATTACATATATTTTATATTGCTGCTATGGTACATTTTTAGTCTACTTTATACCTTTTGTTTTCACCCTCTTTTTGTGCCCTTGTGTCCATTATCCTTTCCATCCTTTGTAACTGAGCTACGGTGTGGAACAATTTCCCTTGTGGATGATTAAAGTTTGTCCATATTGGTGCTTTGTTTGAGTTCCATGCTTAATTCATTCCATAATTTAATTCCACATACTGATATGCTAAAGTGCATACAAAAGCGTTAAATGACATTTTCCTCTAAGGTTATATTTCACCTTTTTTGTTGAGAAGAATTGTTGTACATTCTTGGGTAGCCGGTTATAGTTTGCTTTGCACGTCATTTTAGCTGTTTGCAAATTCACCAAGTCCTTGAATTTCAATAAAATAAAGGGTTTGTAAGTTCTCTATATCCAACTGTATGTCTTTTGTAACAGTTAGTGAATGAAGCGCACATTTGTAGTTGTTTCCGCATATTTCTGCCCAATAACTTGATAAAATCACAGAATATAAAGTGATTTTTGGTCGAGAACATATTTTGCTTTATTCATTATTGATGTGTTTCTTGCTACTTTATGTTGTATATTTTTTATATGGCATTTATTGTTTATTTTATCATCAATTATTGCACCCAAACGTGAGTTTTCTTTTTCCCTTTCAATATCCGCTCCATCTATTTGTATTTAGGTTTGACTTTCCCTTCTACTGCTACCTAATAGCATTATTTTAGTTTTGCTGAGATTTAAAAATAATCTGTTTCTGTCAAACCATCTTTTTAAATAGTTATTTTTTTTCTGTTATTATTTGCATTAGCTTTTGTGTGTTCTCTCCTGAACAAAACAGTTGTATCATCTGCAAATAATACTGACTTTAAGTCCTTTGTATATTTACAAATATAATTTGTATAAAGATTAAACAACTTTGGTCCCAGTATTGATCCCTGAGGTACGCCACAAGATATTTTCAGCTCTGTAAACCTTTGTTATCCTATCTTCGAATTTTGTTTAGTAGCTTCTTATGAGTAGCTTCCTACCCAATTCAAGACCAACCCACTGATGCCATACTTTTCTAATTTGTTTATTAAGATATTATGATTGATTGTGTCAAATACTTTTGATAATATCGGCGTGCCAATATTATCGGCTGATAAATGCTTTAAAATGTAATATGGGAAAATATCGGTATCGATTTCAAAAAGGAATATTTAGAGCGGTACATGTCCGGTAAAACATGGACGACGGTGTCAACGTTTGTTTGTGACGAACCCCAAGATGCAGAGACGAAGGCAGGCATTGAACAGGAAAACATGATTTAATTTAAAACACTAAGACAAAAAACAAACAAAGGGTACAAACAAAAAGCGCGCACGTGGGCGGATAACAAACAAAAAGGCCTAGCGTGGAAGCTAGCAGGTATCTAGCAAGAAAACAAAAGTCGTACTTGTAATAAGAAAACAAACTGGAAGCAGGGAATAAAAAACAGTAAGCTAAAAACCGCTATCCAACATAGCTTACCGCAACGCTGCATTGACACGACAAGATACGACACGACAGGTAGAAATGACAAGTAGCAACATGCAATACAATACAATAATGGGGCGGCATGGCGTAGTGGGCAGAGTGGCCATGCCAGAAACCTGAGGGTTGCAGGTTCGCTTCCTATCTATTGACATCCAAATCGCTGCCATTGTGTCCTTGGGCAGGAAACTTTACCCTTGCCCCCGGTGCTGCTCACACTGGTCAATGAATGATGAATGAATGATAGGTGGTGGTCGGAGGGGCCGTAGGCGCAAACTGGTAGCCACGCTTCCGTCAGTCTACCCAAGGGCAGCTGTGGCTACATACGTAGCTTACCACCACCAGGTGTGAATAAATGATGGGTTCCCACTTCTCTGTGAGCGCTTTGAGTAATAGAAAAGCGCAATAAAAATCTAACCCATTATTATTATTCTAATCCAGCAGTGACTGGATGGGAAGACAGGTCTAAATAGGAGCGGACTGATTGACACCAGGTGTGGCCAGCCGTCAATCAGCTGAGGGGGAACACAGCACTCAGGGAGAAAGACAGGAAACCAACAAAATAAGAGCGCTGACAGGAAACACTACCCACACAGAGAAAACAAAGACAAATGCAGAGGAAATATTTAAAACATGGTCAGTAGACAGTAGAGCCAGTAGACCGTAGAGCAGATAGGTCTCCCAGTCAGCAGCCCCTCCCCCCTCCCCTCTTCCACACACAACACAGGAGTTGACGACTGCAGCTTGATGACCTCATCAAACCGGAGCATAACAACAACAAGAGTGTGTTGTTGCCGGTGCTGTAGCCGTGGCTAACAAGCGAGCTCCCTCGGTGATTGACTAACGACACCATGTCCAAGGTTTGGGATTATTTTAAAGTGGGGGCGGCATAGCTCGGTTGGTAGAGTGGCCGTGCCAGCAACTTAAGGGTTGCAGGTTTGATTCCCGCTTCCGCAATCCTAGTCCTGCCCCATGAATGGTTTAAAACTTTCAAAAATAATTGTGTATGAAATCCCCTTCGTCCCATTTGTAATGTTTTTGTCATGATTGCTTATGGGGCGGCATAGCTCGGTTGGTAGAGCGGCCGTGCAAGCAACTTAAGAGTTGCAGGTTCGATCCCCGCTTTCGCCATCCTAGTCACTGCCGTTGTGTCCTTGGGCAAGGCACTTTACCCACCTGCTCCCACTGCCACCCACACTGGTTTAAATGTAACTTAGACATTGGGTTTCACTATGTAAAGCGCTTTGAGTCACTAGAGAAAAGCGCTATATAAATCACTTCACTATCTCTGACGGATAAAAAACTGGCAATTTGCAATGACTGCAAAAAGTCGGTTATGCGAGGAGGAACCAAGACGTCGTCCTTTAATACGAGCAATTTGATCTCCCACCTCTTCAAGAATCATAAGGAGATACACGATGAATTCAAGCGGAAGACGGATGAAAAGCAAACACCAAAAAAAAGTAGAACCACACATTTAAATAAAACAAAAATACAACAAAAAAAAACCCCAAGGCGAAAGCCCACACAATATGGCAAAAGCTACTGTGGAGTTTGGTGTGACTAGTCTGCCCTGCATGGCGCACACTTTGCAGCTGGCAGTGAACGGAGGTGCCCTGTCTCAACGCAGCATTTCAGGAGATCTGACAGACTGGTAGGTCACTTCAAGTACTCACCACTAGCTTGCAGCACATTTTTGTTACACATACGAATACGTTAGAGCAGGGCAGATTGAGCCCAGTTTATAATTTCCTGTTATACAGTATGCCAGGCAGTATTGCACTAAAGGAGGACTATGTTAATGTTTACTTTATTACTCTAGTATACTCCGGACTGAAGCTGTGTGCCTTCATTGTTTGTGTAGCTGTTGTTTTGAGGCATGTTTAAAAAACAAAAAACAAATAATGCACTTTGTGAAAGTCAAAGTATAGTATTTCCCGTAGTTGTGGTTATCAGAATTATCTCAGGGAGAGCATGTCCCAAATTCCAAGCTGCTGTTTTGAGGCATGTTAAAAAAAATAATGCACTGTGTGACTTCAGTCATAAATATGGCAGAGCCATGTTGGCACTTTTTTCCATAACTTGAGTTGAAGTTGTTCTTTTATTTTGGCAGTGACAATGGATTTCCCCAACCGGGACCAATAAATTTAAATCTAATCTATTCTTAATCTAAATATTTTCCTATTGAATGTATTTGGGGTTTTTTTCCATTTTGATACAAAAAATAAATGTAATGCATACCTTTTTGTCATGACGTGGACTTGGGTGCGGTTTGTTTTCCCTTGGTGCGAAGCGATTGGACCGGACACAACATGAAGGTAATGACATTTTAATGTCATTAAAAAAAAAAGGAACAAACGAAAAGCGCTCACAAAGGAAGTATAAAAACTAGACTATAAAAACAAAAAAACTAGCACTACGGCATGAATAACAAAAAAATTACTTTGAACGAGATATGGGCTTGGATCATCGGCATAGAGCAAGGGTGCGTAGAGCGTAGTAGAGGGTGATCGAGGGTGATGTCGTCAGGCTGACTACCAGGCAACTGTGGCTTAAATAATACTTTGGTGATTGAACAGGTGCGTGAACCAAAACAAATCAGGTGCGTGAACCAAAACAAATCAGGTGCGTGAACCAAAACAAATCAGGTGCGTGACATGACAGGTGAAACTAATGGGTAACCATGGAAACAAGACAAGGGAGTGAAAAAGCAGGTACTAAAAAGAGTCCAAAAACCAAACAGGACATAAATTAAACAAAACATGATCCCAAACATGACACTTTTCAACTTTAGTGGTATTCAAATATCATATTATCACACTTTCCAAACAATTTATTTTCAAAATAAAAATAAATACTTGTTTCACTTATGATTTCAAAGCAAACTATCCATTAAATTGTACTGTAAATATATATATATATATATATATATATATATATATATATATATATATATATATATATATATATATATATATATGTAGGAACATTTACATTGGTTTTAATAGCATATAACTGTAAATCGAAAAACTACTACTTTTTTTTTTTTTTTTTACAGTACAATTCGACTGAACTGCCGGATTCTTACCGTAAAATCTATGGGGTTTGTTAGTGTCTTACTGACAATGGAGTTAAAATAAAGTTTTAAAAAATGGCAGATAATTTGCAAGAATAAATAAAAAAACAGTGGTACTGTTTTTGTATTAACACTAATATGTTGTAAAAAAAAAAAAAAAAAAAAAAAATACCGTAAAATTTATCGTAAAAAAACAACAACATCCGTTTCCATTTACAGTATTACTTTATGTTGTACAAAAAAACACTGTACATAGTACTGGAAAATGTACAGATTTTTATACAGTGTATGAAAAAAATATGTATTATTTAAATGCATGGGGAAAAAAAAAATCAAATTTAGTTGTTCTAAGCAGCTCTCTAATCAATCAATCAATCGATGTTTACTTATATAGCCCTAAATCACTAGTGTCTCAAATGGCAGCCATAACTGTGACGTGGCCCTCAATGAAAACCCGTGTGATATCCCTGATTTAGTGATATGTCAAAATCACCTAATTAAATATTTAAACACAGTGGTACTGTTCAAACTGTTACAATGGCGAAAATATTTAATATACTGCTAAAAAAAAAACTATTATTTTTATTGAACATTTAGGCCTTCTATGCTACTGTATTTTAATATTCATAGTGGTGCTACTTGGATTGCCAAGTGTTTTCTGAGGTAGTACTTGGTAAAACAAGGTCGAGAACCGTTGTTTTAAGGCATTCCCTGGTTGGGGTCTGTCCACAGCAGAGGTCAGCAACTTTAACCATCAAAAATAGTCCATCCATCCATCCATTTTCTACCGCTTATTCCCTTTGGGGGTCGCGGGGGGTGCTGGCGCCTATCTCGGCTACAATCGGCCGGAAGGCGGGGTACACCCCGGACAAGTCGCCACCTCATCGCAGGGCCATTAAAAATAGTCTTGAGCCACAAAACATAAATATTTAAAAAGTTGTATCTTTTTGGTCATTTTAACTGGCGAAACAATATGTCCATGCAGAATTAAACTGACTATTGTAATATTTTTCTTTTTGGGGGTGTACTCATACTCAACACACAGGCTCCCCCTTCTGTCATGATCTGTGGTTTGCATTGTTTTTTATTTTCAATCTAAGACTCCTTCGGTTCCTGTTTTTTGTGCACCCTTGTTTGTTTTGGTTACCATGGTTATGTATTATTTCCACCTGCTTCTAATTAGTGTTCACCCGCTCACCTGCTGCCTAAACACTAATCAGAGGCATTATTTAAACCTGCCTTACCCTCCAGTGAGTGCTGGAGTATTGTTTGCTGTTTACCATGGACTGCCTTTTTTTTGAAAGCTGAGAGCTATTCCCTGGATCCCGACTCCTGTCCCTGTTTGCTGTTTCCTGGTTTCTGGTTTGTGTTTTCCTTACCTTATTTTTTGAACATTAAAACCATGTTTTCATTTTCCAAGCCTGTCATCTCTGCATCTTGGGGTTCGTCACCACCACTTCGTGACACCTTCCTTTTCATTACATTTCCCACGCTCTTCCAGTCATGACACATTCATGGCATCATAGACAAACATTTGGAAAAAAATGCTGTTGAAAACCGAATCATACAAAAAGTGGGGCGTCTATAAAGTAGGTACTCTGTGTATGCTGCAAATAGGACAGACTGCATTGATCCCTGGAGGCTTGGACAAGGAAGCTTTGATTCATTTTTCTGTCTCCGGTTGCCATTTTCATTCTTGCATTTTTATTTATTTTTCGAATCCCCTCATTTTCTTGCACTGCGCATATTTACCGTGTTGGATCAAAGCCAGCGGAGCATCGATATGAAAGCTTTGCAAGACTTTTAACCATGCACAACCACCACCACCCCAAGTGTCAAGCTATTAGTTTTCTCTTGTTTTTAAACGGAAATTCACACCAGCTATGTTGCTACGGCCATAACCTTTGCTGTTAGCATTGTCAGCAGCTCTCTCCATTTAGACCGGCAATTAAGAGAAGGCCGACCAGTTCTTTATTGTCCCTGGGGAAAGAGCCGCCAATAAAATTGTATTTGGTCCGTCTAGTTTTCACTTGCTTTCCCTTCCAGCAGTAATACGCAAATCGTTTAACCTGTTGCAATCAATTGATTGATTGATTGATACTTTTATTAGTAGATTGCACAGTTCAGTACATATTCCGTACAATTGACCACTAAATGGTAACCCCCGAATAAGTTTTTCAACTTGTTTAAGTCGGAGTCCACGTTAATCAGTTCATGGTACAAATATATACTATCAGCATAATACAGTCATCACACAAGTTAATCATCAGAGTATATACATTGAGTTATTTACATTATTTACAATCCGGGGGGTGGCATGAGGAGCTTTGGTTGATATCAGAACTTCAGTCATCAACAATTGCATCAACAGAGAAATGTGGACATTGAAACAGTGTAGGTCTTATTTAGTAGGATATGTACAGCCAGCAGAGAACATAGTGAGTTCAGATAGCATTAGAACAAGTATATACATGAGAAAAACATTTGATTATTTACATTAGGTTATTCATAATCTGGGGAGATGGGATGTGAATGGAGGAGGGTATTAGTAAAGGGTTGAAGTTGCCTGGAGGTGTTGTTTTAGAGCGGTTTTGAAAGAATATAGAGATGCACTTACTTTTATACCTGTTGGGAGTGCATTCCACATTGATGTGGCATAGAAAGAGAATGAGTTAAGTCCTTTGTTAGATCGGAATCTGGGTTTAACGTGGTTTGTGGAGCTCCCCCTGGTGTTGTGGTTATGGCGGTCATTTACGTTAAGGAAGTAGTTTGACATGTACTTCGGTATCAGGGAGGTGTAGCGGATTTTATAGACTAGGCTCAGTGCAAGTTGTTTTACTCTGTCCTCCACCCTGAGCCAGCCCACTTTGCAGAAGTGGGTTGGAGTGAGGTGTGATCTGGGGTGGAGGTCTAAAAGTAAGCTTGTTCTGGGATGTTTGGAGTCTAGATTTGAGGGTTTTGGAGGTGCTGGGGTACCAGGAGGTGCAAGCGTAATCGAAAAAGGGTTGAATGAGAGTTCCCGCTAGAATCTTCAAGGTGCTTTTGTTGACCAGCGAGGAGATTCTGTAGAGGAATCTTGTTCTTTGGTTGACCTTTTTGATTACCTTGGTTGCCATTTCATGCCATAAAATGCAGGAAATATTGTTTCATTTGTGTGGCAACAACATCGGATACACATTTTCGAGGAATTTTCTCAGAAACAAGACAAAATGCAACTTGGTTTTGTAAACACATAATTCTACAGAGACAGCTCTATGTTACTACTTTGAAAATATCAAGTCTAATATTGATGTTAACAAAGGCATTCAACATCATAAATCACACAACTTTTATAACAAAACTGCAAATGTATTCATTAAACCAACTGGAATCATAGTTGGTGTCCAGAAAACAAGGTGACAATGATATTGGTGTTCCACAGGGTTCAATCATGCGCCCGCTATCATTTAGTAGTGTACATCAAACCGACCGTGATTGTACATCCATGCAAAAACTAAGCATCAGCTGCTATGTCAAAGTTATCAACTTGGCTGTAAAGCCCTCATTTACATCTTAATGTGTCCAAGTCAGTGGGAATGTTGTTCTGCAAAAAAAAAAAAAAACAGTATTGATACTGATCCAGATTAGTGTTGTCCCGATACCAATATTTTGGTACCGGTACAAAAATTATTTTGATACTTTTCGTTACATTTTTAAATTGAGGGGACCACAAAAAATTGCATTATTGGCTTTATTTAAAAAAAAAATCTTACGGTACATTAAACATATGTTTCTTAATGCAAGTGAATAAAAAAGTGAACAAAAAAAACAACTTGTCTTGTAAGTAAACAAACAAAGGCTCCTAATTTAGTCTGCTGACGTATGCAGTAACATATTGTGTCATTTTCCATTCTATTATCTTGTCAACATTATTAAGGACAAGCTGTAAAAAATGATTATTAATCTACTTGTTCATTTACTATTAATACCTGCTTACTTTCTCTTTCAACATGTTCTATCTACACTTCTGTTAAAATGTAATAATTACTTATTCTTCAGTTGTTTGGATACTTAACATTCATTTTGGATGATACCACAAATTTAGGTATCAATCCGATACCAAGTAGGTACAGGATCATACATTGGTCATACTCAAAGTCCTCATGTGTCCAGGGACATATTTCCTGACTTTATAAACATAATACCTGCGATGAGATGGCGACTTGTCCAGGGTCTACACTGCCTTCTGCCCGAATGCCGCTGAGATAGGCTCCAGCAACTCCCTGCGACCCCAAAAGGGACAAGCGGTAGAAAATGGATGGATGGATAAACGTAACAAACATTTAAAAACAAAAAAAAGAAGATGTTGTGATGCCAAAATATATTGACATAATGATAGCAGTATTGACTAGATACGTTATTGTACTTGGTATCATTACAGTGGATATTAGGTGTAGATTATTCATCTGTTGTTTGGATACTCAACTTTAATTTTGGATGATACCACAAATGTAGGTATCAATTCGATACCAAGTAGGTACAGGATCATACATTGGTCATATTCAAAGTCCTCATGTGTCCAGGGACATATTTCCTGACTTAATAAACATAATACCTGCGATGAGATGGCGACTTGTCCAAGGTGTACACCGCCTTCTGCCCGAATGCCGCTGAGATAGGCTCCAGTGACTCCCTGCGACCCCAAAAGGGGCAAGCGGTAGAAAATGGATGGATGGATAAACGTAGCAAACATTTAAAAACAAACAAAAGAAGATGTTGTGATGCCCAAAAATATTGACATAATGATAGCAGTATTGACTAGATACGTTATTGTACTATGTATCATTACAGTGGATATTAGGTGTAGATTATTCATCCGTTGTATGGATACTTAACTTTAATTTTGGATGATACCACAAATTTAGGTATCAATTCAATACCAAGTAGTTACAGGATCATACATTGGTCATATTCAAAGTCCTCAAGTGTCCAGGGACATATTTCCTGAGTTTATAAACATAATATACATTTAAAAAAAACCGAAAGAAGATGTTGTGATGCCCAAAAATGGACATACTCATAGTAGTATTGACTAGATACGCTACTGTACTTGGTATCATTACAGTGGATGTCAGGTATAGATCCACCAAAGGTGTTTGTTTACATTTTGATGCCGGTGAGCCACGATGTGTAGTGAAGCATGTTTAGCGATTCCTCGTCCTGCAGAGATGATATTTGTAAGAAACGTACTTTATTTGTCACCATGGAGGTGAAGATTAGTGATTTAGAAGAAGTAGAAGTAGTAAAACACTGCCGACAGCGGCTGGACTTAAGCCGCTAGCTAGCAAGCCATGTCTTAAAGCACCTCTTCCTGAGGGTGTTTCAGTGTTATAACTTCATCTTTATCTTTAGATTTTAAGGCAAAATGCGTGTGGCGGACCGGTACTTTTCAGAGGCGGTATAGTACCGAATATGATTCCTCAGTATCGGGGTACTATACTAATATCGGTATACCGTACAACCCTAACCATATATCTTTAATTGGAATAAAATTTAGGGTAATCCAAGATTTTAAGTATTTAGTAGTGGATTCACAGTTATCCTTTAAACCAGTGGGCCGTGACCAGATTGGTACCGGGCCGCAGAATAATTTTTTATAAAAAAAAAAAAATTTACCATATAAAAAATTTTACCACATAAAAAAAATTTTTTTTTTTTTTTTTTATTAAATCAACATAAAAAACACAATATACACTTACAAATAGTGCACCAACCACAAAAAAAAACTCCCTTTTCATGACAAAAACATCCCTTTTTCATGACAAAGAAGAAAAAAATAAATAAATAAAAAGAAAAGGACACCCCCCCCCGGGCCGCGGGACAAATGATTAAGCGTTGACCGGTCCGCGGATACAAAAAGGTTGGGGACCACTGTTTTAAACAACAGGTTAAAAAATGTAAATAAAATCAAATTAAATGATGTAAGTAAGGTCATATAAGTAAAAAATAACTTATCAAACTGTGCCATATTGTGCTTGAATTCAATAATGATGCCATATTTAAATTGCTTTTTCACAAGTTGCACACTGACAAATAAATCCACACTTAAACAGGCGGAGGGTTATTTATAAAAAGCAATAAAAGTACTTGTTAAAAAACCCATCATGTATCATCATTGCAGAATACTCGATAAATACAACTTACTCAATTGGGAAAACTTAATAAAGTATGCTGATTCAGTTCTTGTACATAAAATTCTTAACGACCTCGCACCAACTCCCCTTCACAAACTTTGTGAAGAGAAATGCCAAGAGGACAATTACGTCCGGCTGCAGCTGTTTAGAAAAAGTGTGTTTGGGCAACTCTCATTTTCCTATCGAGTGTGTCAAACTTGGAACACACAACCTACACAAATTAGGAAACTAGCAGCACAGGCGGCATTTAATAAGGCCTTGAAAAAATGGCTGCTTGCGAGTCAAAATTGTAGCCTTAGTCAATAGGCTACTAAATATGTATTTTATCACAGTCAGTGTCTACAACATCACCTTTCGCACTTTAATCTTTGAATTTTACATTTTTAATATTGTGAATTTGTGTACTATTGTTTTGAATTTGATTGTCTTAATTGTAAGATCAACTTGACAGGGGACATCCCATTCCTAACCCATAGATTTCAATATGATGTCGATCCAACTTTTGCAGCTATTACAGCTTCAACTCTTCTGGGAAGGCTGTCTACAAGGTTGCGGAGTGAGTGTGTTTATAGGAATTTTCGACCATTCTCCCAAAAGTGAGGTCACACACTGATGTTGGTCGAGAAGGCCTGGCTCTCAGTCTCTGTTCTAGTTCATTCCAAAGGTGTTCAATCAGGTTCAGGTCAGGACTCTGTGCAGGCCAGTCAAGTTCTCCCACACCAGACTCTGTCATTCATGTCTTTATGGACCTTGCTTTTTGCACTGGTGTACAGTCATGTTGGAAGAGATGATTATATATATATATATATATATATATATATATATATATATATATATATATATATATATATATATATATATATATATATATATATGTATATATATATATATATATATATATATATATATATATATATATATATATATGTATGTATATGTATATATATATATATATATATACATATATATATATATATATATATATATTAGGGCTGGGCAACAATAAACATTTTAATCGAAGTTAATCGCACTTTTTCTCTGATTTATCGCGATTAACTGCATTGTATACACAAAGCCCAATAATGAATTCAAAAGTAGTGTGTAGTGCACCTTTATTGGAATATTCTCCCACATGAACAAAAGCGCCAAAACATTTGTTGTGCAAACACAATTTAAATCAGTCCTTGTTAAACAGTAGCAGTTAAGTAGCATATTTTATGAAAATCAACTCAAAAAATGTAAATACAAACATTTAAGCTTATTGCCACTGCCAGGGTATTTAAGTTAACCTGTTTGTTATGGAAAATAAATATAATCTACATACAAATCTCTGAGCCACAATCATAACATCTGAACAGGCAATTTCTGAGGTAACAGCAGAAACATTTTTTTTTATCAGGGATCTTCATCCATCCATCCATCATCTTCCGCTTATCCGAGGTCGGGTCGCGGGGGCAGCAGCCTAAACAGGGAAGCCCAGACTTTCCTATCTCCAGCCACTTCGTCTAGCTCTTCCCGGGGGATCCCGAGGCGTTCCCAGGCCAGCCGGGAGACATAGTCTTCCCAACGTGTCCTGGGTCTTCCCCGTGGCTTCCTACCAGCTGGACGTGCCCTAAACACATCCCTAGGGAGGCGTTCGGGTGGCATCCTGACCAGATGCCCGAACCACTTCATCTGGCTCCTCTCGATGTGGAGGAGCAGCGGCTTTACGTTGAGCTCCTCCCGGATGGCAGAGCTTCTCACCCTATCTCTTAGGGAGAGCCCCGCCACCCTGCGGAGGAAACTCATTTCGGCCGCTTGTACCCGTGATCTTATCCTTTCGGTCATGACCCAAAGCTCATGACCATAGGCGAGGATGGGAACGTGGATCGACCGGTAAATTGAGAGCTTTGCCTTCCGGCTCAGCTCCTTCTTCACCACAACGGATCGATACAACGTCCGCATTACTGAAGACGCCGCACCGATCCGCCTGTCGATCTCACGATCCACTCTTCCCCCACTCGTGAACAAGACTCCTAGGTACTTGAACTCCTCCACTTGGGGCAGGGTCTCCTCCCCAACCCGGAGATGGCACTCCACCCTTTTCCGGGCAAGAACCATGGACTCGGACTTGGAGGTGCTGATTCTCATTCCGGTCGCTTCACACTCGGCTGCGAACCGATCCAGTGAGAGCTGAAGACCCCGGCCAGATGAAGCCATCAGGACTACATCATCTGCAAAAAGCAGAGACCTAATCCCGTGGCCACCAAACCGGAACCCCTCAACGCCTTGGCTGCGCCTAGAAATTCTGTCCATAAAAGTTATGAACAGAATCGGTGACAAAGGACAGCCTTGGCGGAGTCCAACCCTCACTGGAAACGTGCCCGACTTACTGCCAGCAATGCGGACCAAGCTCTGGCACTGATCATACAGGGAGCGGACCGCCACAATAAGACAGTCCGATACCCCATACTCTCTGAGCACTCTCCACAGGACTTCCCGAGGGACACGGTCGAATGCCTTCTCCAAGTCCACAAAGCACATGTAGACTGGTTGGACAAACTCCCATGCACCCTCAAGAACCCTGCCGAGAGTATAGAGCTGGTCCACAGTTCCACGACCAGGACGAAAACCACACTGTTCCTCCTGAATCCGAGGTTCGACTATCCGGCGAAGCCTCCTCTCCAGTACACCTGAATAAACCTTACCGGGAAGGCTGAGGAGTGTGATCCCACGATAGTTGGAACACACCCTCCGGTCCCCCTTCTTAAAGAGAGGGACCACCACCCCGGTCTGCCAATCCAGAGGTACCGCCCCCGATGTCCACGCGATGCTACAGAGTCTTGTCAACCAAGACAGCCCCACAGCATCCAGAGCCTTGAGGAACTCCGGGCGGATCTCATCCACCCCCGGGGCCTTGCCGCCGAGGAGCTTTTTAACTACCTCAGCGACCTCAGCCCCAGAAATAGGAGAGTCCACTACAGATTCCCCAGGCACCGCTTCCTCAAAGAAAGACGTGTTGGTGGGATTGAGGAGGTCTTCGAAGTATTCCCTCCACCGATCCACAACATCCGCAGTCGAAGTCAGCAGAACACCATCCGCACCATACACGGTGTTGATAGTGCACTGCTTCCCCTTCCTGAGGCGCCGTATGGTGGTCCAGAATCGCTTCGAAGCCGTCCGGAAGTCGTTTTCCATGGCTTCCCCGAACTCTTCCCATGTCCGAGTTTTTGCCTCCGCGACCGCTAAAGATGCACACCGCTTGGCCCGTCGGTACCCGTCCACTGCCTCCGGAGTCCTATGAGCCAAAAGAACCCGATAGGACTCCTTCTTCAGCTTGACGGCATCCTTCACTGCTGGTGTCCACCAACGGGTTCTGGGATTACCGCCACGACAGGCACCAACAACCTTGCGGCCACAGCTCCAATCAGCCGCCTCGACAATAGAGGTTCGGAACATGGTCCACTCAGACTCAATGTCCCGCACCTCCCTCGTGACATGTTCAAAGTTCTCCCGGAGGTGTGAATTGAAACTCTCTCTGACAGGAGACTCTGCCAGACGTTCCCAGCAGACCCTCACAATGCGCTTGGGCCTTCCAGGTCTGTCCGGCATCCTCCCCCACCATCGCAGCCAACTCACCACCATATGTTTAAAAAAACCTATATTATAGGTAGTGGGCTGTTTTAGGGAATTTTTGATCAAATTATCCTTACTAGCAATATTAATAATGTTGTGTTTATTCCGCGTAGTGCACTTAAAATAATTATGACCATATCTAGGAATTGATATGATGGGAATTTTCCGATTGTTTGCTTGGTGCTTTGATAAACTGCACGCATCATATACATGGTACTATATTGTGATGTTATGAGCCAGGGAATTAACAACAACCCTACCCAGCATGCAACAGGAGTGACGAACATGCGCGGTAGCCCGGTATAGGTTGTGTCGCCATGACGGCATCTTGTATGTTGTGATATGCACGCTCTGAAAGCAAACGTTAAGAACTCAGCCAACACTCCTCGTCTGCATTATTCATAAATAGACAGACAACACAAATACTACGCTGCTTCACAGGCCGCTGGATGTAGCCGGCAAAGTATTCCCATGCTAGCTAGCCGGTCTAGCAAGCACGCGTCATTCAGTCCAAAACGGCCCGATCTATCCACATCCAGAATTGTCTGGCGGTCGTAAGTGATCCCGGAGTGACCACGCTGTAAGCCAGCCATGAAATTTGCAGAATTGTCCGGTATTTTTGCCAAATGTTCTATCTTTACCAAGAGCCCCTCGACACCGGGCGACGCCATCTTGTTAAGAAAAGGCGTTAACAAAATAAAAGCATGTAAACAACATACGCAAATGTGCGATAAAATAATTGTCGGCGTTAAAAGATTGATGAGTTAACTCATAATTAACCCATTAATTTGCCCACCCCTAATATATATATATACACAAACACACACACACACACACACACATCACACATATAAGCATACATACATATTGTTTATTCAAATGTACTGTCCCTGTTTAAATTGAGTAAAACTAAAAGTGCAGGCTCAGTGACTACAGTGGAATCGTGGAATCAGCCAATAAAAACAATCTACTATTAAACAAAGATTATCACAGAAAGTGACACAAATGTGACTGAAATGCTTTTATGCTCAGGAGGAGGACTGAAATCATATGTTTGGGATCGCTCATTGGCCCCTGAACCGTCCGTCCCGATCTACACAATGTCAGAACGGCATCTTTACTTTTTTATAATCATGGCTCCTCTGACAGCAGGTCAGTGAGATATTTACATTTTGTTCAAAGAAGGAGTATGTCCTTGGACACAGGAAGGCTTTCGGGGCAAAAACGCCAAAAAAACTAACATAATGGAAGCCAGTTATTTTGCACTATTCATTTTATTTTTATTTAACAATTCAATCAAATCCATTTTTATTTTTATAGCACATTTAAACAACAACATGTTTCCAAAGTGCTGCACAACAATATTATAAAAAACATTCAAATACTATCCTGAGCTCCACCAATGACTGAATAAAAACAAAAAACAAAAATAAATACATATTAAACCAATGAAAAAAACAATATAAAATAAATATGATTTTAAGGGTGGAACCAATTAAAACTAAAACAGTAAATAGAAATCAAAATTTTAAAACACAGAGGGCAACAGAAGACCACATAACTCACGTAGTGTTAAAAGCCAGAGAATAAAAATGGGTCTTAATACAAGACTTAAAACAATCCACTGTGGGAGCAGTTTAAATATTACATATTTTTATTCCATACAAATGTATGGAATGAAAATTAATACAGTGTATTCTTTGTTGGTACTCATACATTGTCATATATATTATACTAAATATTGGTAAATTGTTCAAAAATAAGTGTGTTGACACAAATGTTTCTATAGTATGCATGCAAACATTGTGTTTAATTCTGATTATTTTCATCCTGATTAACAACTTTAAAGGGGAACATTATCACAATTTCAAAAGGGTTAAAAAAAAAAAAAAAATCAGTTCCCAGTGGCTTATTGTATTTTTTGAATTTTTTTCAAAATTTTACCGGTCCCGGAATATCCCTAAATAAAGCTTTAAAGTGCCTTATTTTCGCTATCTTCGAAACCACTATTCATTTCCCTGTGACGTCATACAGGGCTGCCCATACAAACAAACATGGCGGTTACCACAGCAAGATATAGCGACATTAGCTCGGATTCAGACTCGGATTTCAGCGGCTTAAGCAATTCAACAGATTACGCATGTATTGAAACAGATGGTCGGAGTATGGAGGCAGATAGCGAAAACGAAATTGAAGAAGAAATTGAAGCTATTTAGCAAATAGCTATTAACGCTATTCGGCCATAGCGTGGGTGTACCTAATGAAGTGGCCCATAGCATGGCTTTCTTATTAGCATCGCCGGTAAAATGTGCGGACCAAACCATCAGGACTTTCGCATCTTGTGAGACTGGAGCAACTTAAATCCGCCGATTGGTAAGTGTTTGCTTCGCATTAAATGTGGGTATCTAGTTTCAAATGTACATACAGATAGCGTAAATAGCATGTTAGCATCGATTAGCGTAGCATGTTAGCATCGATTAGCTGGCAGTCATGCCGTGACCAAATATGTCTGATTAACACGTAAGTCAACAACATCAACACAACTCACCTTTGTGATTTCGTGGACTTAATCGTTGCAAATGCATCTGCAGGTTATCCATACATCTCTGTGCCATGTCTGTCTTAGCATCGCCGGTAAAATGTGAAGACACTCTGGTACATTCAATGGGGGTCTGGCGGCAGATTTCTTGCCAGTGGTGCAACTTGAATCCCTCCCTGTTAGTGTTGTTACACCCTCCGACAACACACCGACGAGGCATGATGTATCCAAGGTTCCAAAAAATAGTCGAAAAAATGGAAAATAACAGAGCTGAGACCCGGTGTTTGTAATGTGAAAATGAATATGGCGGGTGTGTTACCTCGGTGACGTCACGTTCTGACGTCATCGCTAAAAGATCGATACACAGAAAGGCGTTTAATTTGCCAAAATTCGCCCATTTAGAGTTCGGAAATCGGTTCAAAAAATACATGGTCTTTTTTCTGCAACATCAAGGTATATATTGACGCTTGCATAGGTTTGGTGATAATGTTCCCCTGTAAGGCAAACATTATGAAATAATTCATTGATTATGAAACACATCTCTTCTACTCGCTCTCATTAGTATTGGATCTCATTAGATCGTGCACTTGTATTGTACCTAACAAAAAAAAGACGCAGTGGCCTCTACTAAAAGCAACATTCAGCGACTGTATGATGAAGGATTAATCACTCATGAGGCATTTAGGATAACACATTCAGATTGGTTAAGTGCTTTTATGCACATAAAAAAAAAACTAAATAAATGACATACCGTTTATTAGAATGCCATTTTTTTTTAGCAAAAATAAAATGAAAACAAATTGTTTAGTGTAAACGAAAAGGCATTTTTTCCACAACGCTCTGGATTCATTTTGCATCCGCCACTATATAGTTTAGCGTTCATGTTAATAAATGAGTAACATAATGCGTTTTGACACAAAATGAGCAGAGAATATGAACAGGAAACACCATTTAGGCAAGGCCTATTACAGTTTTGATTTAGTATTTGTACAAATACATGAAAACCAAACTCGACTGGACTTCTTTCCAGCATCAAGGCTAAGCAGCATGTAACATCGAGCAAAAAAAATCTAAAGTATACCTTTACATAACAAATGCTTTTTCTACAAAATCGTTGTGTGAAAGCTTTGAAGACAATTACCAAAGAGAGAAATATTTAGAATTTGACACAAAAAACATAAAAAAAAAATTTCACCTCAAGTTCCATCCATCCATTTTCTACCGCTTATTCCCTTTTGGGGTCGCGGGGGGCGCTGGCGCCTATCTCAGCTACAATCGGGCGGAAGGCGGGGTACACCCTGGACAAGTCGCCACCTCATCGCAGCCACCTCAAGTTCAACCGTCTTAATCTAAGCAGGGGTCACCATCCTTTTTGAAACCAAGAGCTACTTCTTGGGTACTGATTAATGCGAAGGGCTACCAGTTTGATACACACTTAAATAAATTTCCAGAAATAGCCAATTTGCTCAATTTACCTTTAACTCCATGTTATTATTATTAATTAATGATATTTATCTTTGTGAAAACACTGATCATCTTAATGATTTCTCACAATAAATATACATAGAAACAGATAAATATCAATATGCAAGACTTTCTTTTTATATTTTCTCTAAGTGCAAGTTTTTCAAATTGAACATTTTCAAATGATCACTTCTAAGACAGTCATGTGAAATCACAATATCCTATTTTAACTAGCTAGCCACTAACATTTTTTAACAAATCATGAATTACTTTGCACCATGTTTGCACAAATAATAACTCATGTAAAATACAAAAGTCAACCCTCAAATTTTTAAATAAATCATGTCACACTTTGAACTGGACACCAAATCTGTTATCTGTTTCTTTGTCAGTTAGTGGGGAAACCTGGAATTGCATGATGTTAACGAATGTGTTGTACTCTGGTGTGTAACTTGACACTGTAACTCTGAGTGAGTCTTGCAGATGTGCATCAGTGAGGCGTGTTCTGTGTTTGTTCTTGATGAAGTTCATGTCAGAAAAGGCTGATTCACAAAGATAAGTTGAACCAAACAGGCTTGCAACCTTCATAGCTGCTGTGCATACACCACTGTACTGTTCTGTGTCAACAAGGCACCAAAAGTTTGGTGCAGCCTGGTGGGCTTTAAATTTTAAATTGTCAGGAAAAAAGAGGAGGGAATTTAAAGGTAAAAGGGTATATGTGTTTAAAAATCCTTAAATCCTTTTTAAGGTTGTATTTTTTCTCTAAAATTTCTGAAAATTACAAGAAGAAAAGTAAAAAAATTAATGATTTTTGTGAAGACAAGCATGGGAGTTTGCCCAACATGTCTACATGTGCTTCGTGTCCTTGGGCAAGACACTTTACCCACCTGCTCCCAGTTCCACCCACACTGGTTTGAATGTAAAAATTAGATATTGGGTTTCACTATGTAAAGCGCTTTGAGTCACTAGAGAAAAAGCGCTACATAAATGTAATTCACTTCACTTCACTGCTTATATATTTACCTACAAACCTTGCAAACTACGCCCAAATTTGCACCAACACAGGTAAAAAGACTCTAGACCAGATGTGTTTAAACTTTTTGACTCGGGGGACGCATTGGGCCTTAAAAAAATTAGGCAAAGGGCTGAAAGCAAAGTAACAATAGTTTGTATATACTGTTAGGATGCAAGCCTTGTGGGAGTGGATTCAGAGTGGAGATCTGCTGTGCCACCTCCTCTGCCTCTCACCCCGCTCCCTCTGCCTCGTGTGTGTCTGCAGGACTCACAGATGCACCTCATTGGGGATAATCAGCTTGAGGATATAAACTGGGATCCTCAGACGTTGCTCTCTGCTCTGCTGCGCCTCTGCACTTGCTCTCCTGTGCTCAGCTTGTTTTTTTGCACATTTGTTTGCTTTGGCCACTAACAGAAGCACTTGAAAATGTGTGGACCTCTGTGTGTTGCGCAGCATAGAGACAAGCTGTAGAGGTCGGCTTGAGGGGTTTCAAGCCGTTCTAGGACATTGCAGTGAATCTCCCCAAGCAGTCCATTCTGCCTCCTTGTCAACAGGGGCAGGACATCCCAGACACTGACTTTGTTTGTTAGCTGTTTACCCTGGATCGTAAGTGGGACCAAGAGACCTAGAGGATCAAAGAGAGTGATTATAGTTGGAAGCACACTTCTAAGTGTATATGGTTCGCATTGTTTCCTACACGGAATGTGAGTCTAAGACTCTGGAAGTGAGTTATTATCAAGATCAAGGTTTTTCAAATCCTTTGTTGATGGAAATATTTTCATGACTCATGAATAGTTTGACGCTATTTTATGAACTTTGACTGCTTTCAATAAACTGATGACTTCAGTCCATCATCCATGTAACAGTCTCTGTATATGAACGATTTTTGTTTCTTCGCCAAACTCATCTGTTCCATGCAGAGCTGCGCCTGAAGCCCGTCGACAGCGAAAGCTGGAGAAGGTTGTCACGCCAAATGTCTTCCCCCCTACAAAAACCTTCCCCCCAGAAGACATCTGGCGTGACAGCCCCTTTATTGCCTGAAGTACCCCAATGAGGGCGGGATAATACCAAGTTATAGGACTCTTAAGGGTTACAGATACAAAATTAGCGAAGCAAAAATAGCTTGAAAGGTTAGCATGCTGGAATGCTAATATTTTTTCCTTACCGTTATTTTTCCCCAATGACAATCAGCCAATTATCCATCCATCCATCCATCATCTTCCGCTTATCCGAGGTCGGGTCACGGGGGGCAACAGCCTAAGCAGGGAAACCTAGACTTCCCTCTCCCCAGCCACTTCGTCTAGCTCTTCCCGGGGGATCCCGAGGCGTTCCCAGGCCAGCCGGGAGACATAGTCTTCCCAACGTGTCCTGGGTCTTCCCCGTGGCCTCCTACCGGTTGGACGTGCCCTAAACACCTCCCTAGGGAGGCGTTTGGGTGGCATCCTGACCAGATGCCCGAACCACCTCATCTGGGCTGCTCTCAATGTGAAGGGAGCAGCGGTTTTACTTTGAGTTCCTCCCGGATGGCAGAGCTTCTCACCCTATCTCTAAGGGAGAGCCCCGCCACACGGCGGAGGAAACTCATTTCAGCCGCTTGTACCCGTGATCTTATCCTTTCGGTCATGACCCAAAGCTCATGACCATAGGTGAGGATGGGAACGTAGATCAACCGGTAAATTGAGAGCTTTGCCTTCCGGCTCAGCTCCTTCTTCACCACAACGGATCGGTACAACGTCCGCATTACTGAAGACGCCGCACCGATCCGCCTGTCGATTTCACGATCCACTCTTCCCTCACTCGTGAACAAGACTCCTAGGTACTTGAACTCCTCCACTTGGGGCAGGGTCTCTTCCCCCAACCCGGAAATGGCACTCCACCCTTTTCCGGGCGAGAACCATGGACTCGGACTTGGAGGTGCTGATTCTCATTCCGGTCGCTTCACACTCGGCTGCGAACCGATCCAGCGAGAGCTGAAGATCCCGGTCTGATGAAGCCATCAGGACCACATCATCTGCAAAAAGCAGAGACCTAAATCAGCCAATTATAATGCTTTTAAAACAGGCAGCTGTGTGGGCTCCTTTAAGCAAGTCATATGACTCTTAAGGGTTACAGCTGCAAAATTTGCAAAGCAGAAGTAGCTTGAAAGGTTTGCATTGTTACGACTGGTTTGCATAGTGATGCCAAATTGGTCCCTTCGTGGATGTGTCGGCATGAACACAGCAACGGTAAGTTTAAATGATTTATTACACTTAACAAAAACAGACTATGAACAAAAACACTGGAGCTAACAGACAAAAATAAACCAAGGGCGCTAGCATGAAAGCTAGGAATAGAAAATACAAAAAACTATACTTGGCACGAAGCACACAAAAGAGTAAACAAAAAACATTCAGCATGAAAGCTGGAATATCAAGTGGCTCAGCGTAAGAGCTAGCGAGAAAATACATACGGGTAGTAGACAGTCGTGAATGTTGCCTCGAAGGCAAATTAGAGTCCCAGAAAGAATAATGAAAAGGGACGGGCTTAAATAGGGGAGTAATCAAAAAGTGACAGGTGTGCAGAAACCGTGATTAGCAGGTGGGATCAATGAGCAACCACGGTGACTGACTAAACAGGAAGTAAGGGCGTGTAGAACAGTGATACAACAACTGGAAGTATAAACCATATGTGGTGATCCAAGTAGCGGATCGCAACAAGCATGCTGGAATGCTAATATTTTTTCCTTACCGTTATTTTTCACCAATGACAATCAGCCAATTATAATGCTTTGAAAACAGGCAGCTGTGTGGGCTGCTTTAAGGTCCTTCCACCCTCATTGGGGTCTTTCAGGCATTAGAGGGTCTGTCACGCCAAATGTCTTCCGGGGGGAAGGTTTTTGTAGGGGGGGAATAAATTTGGCATGACAGCGCCAACATGGACTTTCATGCTATATTCTACGACTTATTTTGGAAGGATCATTGCCTTTGAACTACAGGAATCTGAGATCTGAGGAAGTTCCAATGCTCATCTCAGACGATGAAACTGCGGAACATCTGTTCGATGTCCGTCATGATGAGACTTTCTCACACCTTCGAGATGCCACCTCAGTAGAAGCATTTAAGTCCCACCTTAAAACTCATTTGTATACTCTAGCCTTTAAATAGACTCCCTTTTTAGACCAGTTGATCTGCCGTTTCTTTTCTTTTTCTCCTATGTCCCCACTCTCCCTTGTGGAGGGGGTCCGGTCCGATCCAGTGGCAATGTACTGCTTGCCTGTGTATCGGCTGGGGACATCTCTGCGCTGCTGATCCGCCTCCGCTTGGGATGTTTTCCTGCTGGCTCTGCTGTGAACGGGACTCTCGCTGCTGTGTTGGATCCGCTTTGGACTGGACTCTCGCGACTGTGTTGGATCCATTATGGATTGAACTTTCACAGTATCATGTTAGACCCGCTCGACTTCCATTGCTTTCCTCCTCTCCAAGGTTCTCATAGTCATCATTGTCACCGACGTCCCACTGGGTGTGAGTTTTCCTTGCCCTTATGTGGGCCTACCGAGGATGTCGTAGTGGTTTGTGCAGCCCTTTGAGACACTAGTGATTTAGGGCTATATAAGTAAACATTGATTGATTGATTGATGATCAGATGACACAGCATCTAAAACATACTTCACTCTCCTTACGAAATGCTATGCGTTTCTCTATTCTCTTGGCTTGGAAACTTCTGCATCTCTTGAGTGGATGAGGGTTTTTTGTGAATAGGACGTTGTCTGTTGACATCTAGGATCTTGCTGGAGATGGGGTTCTCTACAGCTTTGGGTATTGCTGCGATCTCTGTCTTGTGTAATGAAACCTGGCCTCGATAATGAGCATGCCTCTTCACAGGTGTATCTATCTTCACCTGTTGTTATATTAAATGAGCTTTGCAAATAACTTGGATCATTACAAATTTCCCCAACCCGGAGATGGCACTTCACCCTTTTTCCGGGAGGGAAAAAGGGTGGAGTGACCTATGGTCATGAGCTTTGGGTCATGACCGAAAGGATAAGATCACGGGTACAAGCGGCCGAAATGAGTTTCCTCCGCCGTGTGGCGGGGCTCTCCCTTAGAGATAGGGTGAGAAGCTCTGCCATCCGGGAGGAGCTCAAAGTAAAGCCGCTGCTCCTCCACATCGAGAGGAGCCAGATGAGGTGGTTCGGGCATCTGGTCAGGATGTCACACCGAACGCCTCCCGAGGGAGGTGTTTAGGGCACGTCCAACCGGTAGGAGGCCACGGGGAAGACCCAGGACACGTTGGGAAGACTATGTCTCCCGACTGGCCTGGGAACGCCTCGGGATCCCCCGGGAAGAGCTAGACGAAGTGGCCGGGGAGAGGGAAGTCTGGGCTTCCCTGCTTAGGCTGCTGCCCCCGCCGACCCGACCTTGGATAAGCGGAAGAAGATGGATGGATGGATGGATGGGCATTACAAATTTGTGAAAATAATTTATTTTGAAGTAAATTTGGCAATTTTTCCCCAATTGCATAGATAGCCTCCAGCACCCCCCGCCACCCCCGAAAGGGATAATCAGTAGAAAATGGATGGAATAACACCTCGGGAAGTATCCAAATATACAAGTAAGGATAGGTATTCCTCTAGTTTTGCTGTTTCCAGCTCTTTTAACAGATCGCCACGTTCTCTCAGTTTAAGGGTTTCTTTGTTGCCTATCATTGAAAACTTCCAAAGTTTGTCCAAAAGAGCCTTCGCATTTATTTCAGGGGAACCATAGTACTCCCTCAACACATATCCATGCCATTCTGAGTCCAGCCGACGGATCATTAACAATAACAGCTCGGATCCTCCTGAACTGTTATGATGACTGAGGATCCGACCACTTGTGGCAAGCGACTCAGAAGTTGAGGCTCGAGATCAAGTTCCTGCTGATTCTCTGTTTCCTGGAAACTTTTGTCCGTCTTGGAACTGTTGTAGTTAACATGGCATAAAGCATAAATCCAAACAAGTAGAGCAGTAGATGTGAAACTTTACATCCTTCCTTGTTGAGCCTTGAAGAAGCTTTGGTTTTGCATTATGCTGTTCCCTGCAAGGCATGTTGCAGTGATAGCTAAGCACTGGTCCTTGGCGTTAAAAAGTGAACGATGACTGAGACGTTGAAGTCATTTAGAAGGCAGTTTACTGTTGGTCTCTGTCACAAAGGAGTCTGATATGACTATTAACCTTCGTGAGCTGATTCGCAAGAAATTGGACAGAACATGGGATGTTCAACCTCGGTCAAGTGGTGTAGCTTCGAGCACTTCACTTGGGCAGGAGGCCACCCTCAGTATTCTCCTCTGACAACCATAACCATTCCTACGCAGGTTCAGCTGCAGAAACCTTGTTTTGACTTTTTGGAGATTTGATCGTCTTCATGGCAGTTTGCCAGAGCCAAAGCCGGCAAAGGCTTATCAGAGAACCTCACAAAACCATTCAATTTATACTGTGTTTATTGGTTTCGCTCCGTGTTTTATCCGTTTTCTCTGTGGTAGAAAAAGTCACAAATTATATCTGTTTATTTGTGGGGATCCCCATAATCTGCGCCATCTAACAAATCAGATTGAACTTTGAAAAGACAGACAGAGTGTTCCCACTTTTGTATACTGCAGCAACGCTTCAATTAATTCACAATTAAATCTCCCAGCAGAGTGCTTTTTGGTGTCCCTAAATTGACTCAATCATTCCAAAATGTATTTTTAATTGTGCCTTGTTTCCAGCTGTGTAGTCAATTTAATACCACTGCAACACATTATTAAGTATCAAGTGTTTTTTTTTTTTAGTAGAAATGGCTTTTTTGT
Organism: Nerophis ophidion; assembly: GCF_033978795.1. Taxonomy (NCBI): domain Eukaryota; kingdom Metazoa; phylum Chordata; class Actinopteri; order Syngnathiformes; family Syngnathidae; genus Nerophis; species Nerophis ophidion. Next base: position 71,130,439 of record NC_084615.1, on the reverse strand, counting down.
TGATATCCATATTCCAATATTGTGCAACTCTTAAAAACCGATACCGATATCAATCAATCAATCAATCAATGTTTACTTATATAGTCCTAAATCACTAGTGTCTCAAAGGGCTGCACAAACCACTACGACATCCTCGGTAGGCCCACATAAGGGCAAGGAAAACTCACACCCAGTGGGACGTCGGTGACAATGATGACTATGAGTACATGATACTGTGAAAGATCAATCCATAATGGATCCAACACAGTCGCGAGAGTCCAGTCCAAAGCGGATCCAACACAGCAGCGAGAGTCCCGTTCACAGCGGAGCCAGCAGGAAACCATCCCAAGCGGAGGCTGATCAGCAGCGCAGAGATGTCCCCAGCCGATACACAGGCAAGCAGTACATGGCCACCGGATCGGACCGGACTCCCTCCACAAAGGAGAGTGGGACATAGAAGAAAAAGAAAAGAAACGGCAGATCAACTGGTCTAAAAAGGGAGTCTATTTAAAGGCTAGAGTATACAAATGAGTTTTAAGGTGAGACTTAAATGCTTCTACTGAGGTGGCATCTCGAACTGTTACCGGGAGGGCATTCCAGAGTACTGGAGCCCGAAATGAAAAAGCTCTACAGCCCGCAGACTTTTTTTGGGCTTTGGGAATCACTAATAAGCCGGAGTCCTTTGAACGCAGATTTCTTGCCGGGACATATGGTACAATACAATCGGCAAGATAGGATGGAGCTAGACCGTGTAGTATTTGATACGTAAGTAGTAAAACCTTAAAGTCACATCTTAAGTGCACAGGAAGCCAGTGCAGGTGAGCCAGTACAGGCGTAATGTGATCAAACTTTCTTGTTCTTGTCAAAAGTCTAGCAGCCGCAAAATTCTTGTCAAAAGTCTAGCAGCCGCATTTTGTACCAACTGTAACCGATACCAATATATACAGTCGTGGAATTAACACATTATTACGCCTAATGTTGTTGTGATTACCCGCAGGATGCATTAAACAATGTAACAAGGTTTTCTAAAATAATTCAACTCAAGTTATGGAAAAAAAAATGCCGATGTGGCACTGCCATATTTATTATTGAAGTCACAAAGTGCATTATTTTGTAATTTTTTTAACATGCCTCAAAACAGCAGCTTGGAATTTGGGACATGCTCTTCTGAGAGACCATGAGGAGGTTGAGGTGAGCGGCGTTGGGGGGGGGGCGGGGTTGAGGTGGGTCGTAGCGGGGGGGTGTATATTGTAGCGTCCTGGAAAAGTTAGTGCTGCATGGGGTTCTCCCGAAATGTGTTTGTCATTCTTGTTTGGTGTGTGTTCACAGCGCATATATTTAACAGTTTATACCCTCAGTGTGGCTGTTGACCAAGTATGCGTGGCATTCACTTGTGCGTGTGTGGAAAAACCGTATATACTATGTGACTGGGCCGGCACGCAAAGGCAGTGCTTTTAAGGTTTATTGGCGCTCTGTACTGCTCCCTACGTCTGTGTACACAGCAGCGTTTTAAAAAGTCATACATGTTGCTTTGTAAAACCGATACCTGAAAATTTGAAACTGATACTGGTCCTCTCCAAGGTTTCTCATAGTCATCATTGTCACTCTCACGGACGTCCCACTGTGGTGAGTTTTGCTTGCCTTTATGTGGGCTCTACCGTCGTTGTCGTTGTGGTTTGTGTTGCGGTTTGTGCAGCCCTTTGAGACACCAGTGATTTAGGGCTATATAAATAAACATTGATTGATTGATTGATTAATTGATACCGATAATTTCGGCAGTCCAATGTTATCGGACATCTCTATTTTTTTAGGTTTCATTATGTGGATATCGATACAGTATGTCCTACGTTGCATCTTGGCTTTGTTGGTCTGGAACCAAAAAGGCAAGGGGAAATGCAGACAGACGGCCCATTTATTAGGAACAACCAAGGCAGAACTCGCATGCTCGATCCAAAAGAGTGCTGCAGGAAGTGCACACAAGCTAAGAGAAATAGGGAGCATCGGGAAAGTTCCGCAGCACAACAAGCACAATACTATGTGTGTCCAGAGAAACATTCTGATTGGCAATCGGGGCCATGTGTGTCCTGATTGCCAATTAGGGACAGGTGTGGGAGCTACCGAACAGCTGTAGACTGTCATGCCTGTTAATCTGGGTTTATGTTTGATCATGTTATGTTTTGTTTTTGGACTTTTGTTTCCCGTTTTGCACTTCCTGTTTTTGTTTTGTTTCCATAGTTACTAATTTGTTTCCACCTGGTCTTCAAGGCACGTCCTTGTCCTCAGCCTCACACCTGTTAGTAATCATCATCACAGTCATTATTTATACCATTATGTTTCTGTCCTTGTCCTGGGAAATGTGTACCTTACTTGCTGTACTAATTGCTACATGCTTGTGCTACATGCTACTTACTACAACCACGCACCTACCTTGCCTTGCCACGCTGATGATTGTTTTGACCACGCCACGTAAGCTCTTGTTTGTATTTATGCCTCCGTGCAAGTTTTTGGTTTGGTTTGTACCTTTGATAGTATCTTTTGTTTATTTGTATATAGTCACGCCATTGTGCCGTTTTGTTTGAAGTTTAGTCTAGGTTATTATTCGCCAGTGAGCGCACCCTTTGTTTTCCCTTTTTGTATTTAGTGTGTTAATAAATTAATCATGTACTCACATTCACGCCTGGCTCGTTCAAATTCCCTCTGCATCGAGGAAGCAAAACAAATCCTAGTCAAAGTCCTGACATAGACAAGGAAGCAAACGGGAAGTAGAAACTCTAAATAAGAGCTCTGGAACATTGATAAAGCTGACCATCACGCCGGACTGTAGTCAGCTGGAGGCGTGTCTTAATGAAATTAAACAATGGATGTCCGCTAACTTTTTGCAACTCAACGCCAAAAAAACGGAAATGCTAATTTTTGGTCCTGCTAGACACCGACCTCTATTTAATAATACAACTTTAACATTTGACAACCAAACAATTAAACAAGGCGACACGGTAAAGAATCTGGGTATTATCTTCGACCCAACTCTCTCCTTTGAGGCACACATTAAAAGCTTTACTAAAACGGCCTTCTTTCATCTCCGTAATATCGCTAAAATTCGCTCCATTCTGTCCACTAAAGACGCTGAGATCATTATCGATGCGTTTGTTACGTCTCGCCTCGATTACTGTAACGTATTATTTTCGGGTCTCCCCATGTCTAGCATTAAAAGATTACAGTTGGTACAAAATGCGGCTGCTAGACTTTTGACAAGAACAAGAAAGTTTGATCACATTACGCCTGTACTGGCTCACCTGCACTGGCTTCCTGTGCACTTAAGATGTGACTTTAAGGTTTTACTACTTACGTATAAAATCCTACACGGTCTAGCTCCATCCTATCTTGCCGATTGTATTGTACCATATGTCCCGGCAAGAAATCTGCGTTCAAAGGACTCCGGCTTATTAGTGATTCCCGAAGCCCAAAAAAACTTAGCGGGCTATAGAGCGTTTGGGCTCCAGTACTCTGGAATGCCCTCCCGGTAACAGTTCGAGATGCCACCTCAGTAGAAGCATTTAAGTCTCACCTTAAAACTCATTTGTATACTCTAGCCTTTAAATAGACTTTCTTTTTAGACCAGTTGATCTGCTGTTTCTTTTCTTTTTCTCCTATGTCCCACTCTCCCTTGTGGAGGGGGTCCGGTCCGATCGGTGGCCATGGATGACGTACTGGCTGTCCAGAGTCGGGACCCAGGATGGACCGCTTGCCTGTGTATCGGCTGGGGACATCTCTGCGCTGCTGATCCGCCTCCGCTTGGGATGGTTTCCTGCTGGCCCCGCTGTGGACGGCACTCTCACTGCCGTGTTGGATCCGCTTTGGACTGGACTCTCGCGGCTGTGTTGGATCAACTATGGATTGAACTTTCACAGTATCATGTTAGACCCGCTCGACAGCCATTGCTTTCGTCCTCTCCAAGGTTCTCATAGTCATGATTGTCACCGATGTCCCACTGGGTGTGAGTTTTCCTTGCCCTTATGTGGGCCTACCGAGGATGTCGTAGTGGTTTGTTTTGTGGTTTGTGCAGCCCTTTGAAACACTAGTGATTTAGGGCTATATAAGTAAACATTGATTGATTGATTGACTGATAACACCAAAAACATGAAAATAATAAACCTCTGTCCCAACATCATTTTATAATTGAATGTAATGGTTGCAACATGTATTAGTAAACTAGTTAAAAACACAGCCACATTAGATTAAACTAGTAAGATGCAGCACGGAGGCCCACTGGTCAGTGCATGTGCCTCACAATACGAAGGTCCTGAGTTCAATCCCGGGCTCGGGATCTTTCTGTGTGGAGTTTGCATGTTCTCTCCGTGACTGCGTGGGTTCCCTCCGGGCACTCCGGCTTCCTCCCACCTCCAAAGACATGCACCTGGGGATAGGTTGATTGGCAACACTAAATTGGCCCTAGTGTGTGAATGTGAGTGTGAATGTTGTCTGTCTATCTGTGTTGGCCCTACGATGAGGTGGCGACTTGTCCAGGGTGTACGCCGCCTTCCGCCCGAATGCAGCTGTGATAGGCTCCAGCATCCCCCGCGACCCCGAAAGGGACAAGCGGTAGGAAATGGATGGATGGAAGGTGGTTTGAGTCGCCTTTTTAGATGCCTTGCAACATTAACTCATCAAATGATGCTTTCAATTACAATTTGTCCACAAACTGTTGGACTCACGTGAAGGACAGAAACACGCTGAGATGATTAAGAGTAGGATCTGTCAAGAGGAGAATGTCCTTCCATTTTTTGCATTAAGGGATTAGGACGTGTCTCATCCGTCTACATGGAACGGCATCTGCTGACATGTGAAGGGCACTTATGGTGACAAATGAGTTGACTCACACTACACGCCCGTCACACAACTGCATACACACATACTGTATGTGTGCATGGTATCAACAGTAAAGCAGATCAACTTTCACAAACAAAGGGCTGCCAAAAAAACGTCAACAATTAATTTATTTACCAAAATGAATGCAGGCGCATTCAGGCTAATCAAAATGTTCTCTTGGTTTGAGAGCAGGAACATACAGGAGGAAAGTGCACATACATGTTAGGACATACAATTCAAAACTTGCAACAAATGGTAAATAAGGGAAATGGGTGTGGAGAGACGTAGCCGACGGGCAGACCGTGGTCCTACTCAAGATGGCGGCCAGGAGGTGGAGTATGGAGCGGAACAGAGAGGCGCGGCGTGCCTGGAGCGACACTGCAGCAATCAGAACCAGGTGCGTAACACACACACCGGCTCTCAATCTGTGCATCAACTCCAGATGTATAAAAGGGGAGAAGGAGGAACAATGTGGGCAGAAGGAGTAGGAGAACCAGCGGAGGACCTGACGAGCAAAACCACCGAGAGCCACGGAGCGACCGAGACCAGCACAGGAAAGACGGGGACGACTGAAAAGGAGACCGGCGCGAGCAGCGGAGGTGGAGCTGAAAGAGCGAGCGATCGACACTGCGAGCAGCTTTATTGAAAAATAAAGAGTCAAACCCGCACAATGGCGGCAGGAAGCCGTTCACAATGGGTTATACTTGTAGAGAGCTTTTCTACCTTCAAGGTACTCAAAACGCTTTGACACTCTTTCTCCATTCACCCATTCATACACACATTCACACACTGCTGCAGTGTGTGAATGCAAGGGTGAAGTCTCTTGCTCAAGGACACAACGGAATTGACGAGGTTTAACATGAATTGATTAACGTGGACCCCGACTTAAACAAGTTGAAAATCTTATTCGGGTGTTAGCATTTAGTGTTCAATTGTACGGAATATGTACTGAACTGTGCAATCTACTAATAAAAGTATCAATCAAAAAAATCAATCAAAGAAATCAGAAATACTTGGTAGAAGGTGGGGATTGGACCAGGAACCCTCAGGTTGATGGCACGGCCACTCTTCCAACTGCACCACGCCGTCACCAAGGGTGGAGTGGGCGGGAATCCGGGCCGAAGCTGCCGCCAATGGGGGCACTGGTCCGTTTTCTGCCAAACCGTGTGGGGTAAAGCGTCAAAAACATGGGATTTGATACACAAGTACGTGTGTTTGTGGGGTGTATTTTGTTGTGAATGTATTTTGCTGGTGTGTATAAATATGTATATATATGTATGTGTATCTGTATATACATATCAATTTTTGTTTCATCTGACAACAGAACTTTCCTGTAGAACAAGGGTCGGGAACCTTTTTGGCAGAGAGAGCCAAATATTTTAAAATGTATTTACATAAGAGCCATATAATATTTTTTTAACACTAAACACAACTAAAAGCGTGCATTTTTTAGTAAGACCAACATTTGTAGAGTATAATAAGTCTCTTATTCTTTGTAATAACATTGTTATTCTGAAGTGGATTGTGTAGGGGGCGTGGCCTGCAGGCCTGCAGCGAAGCGGGGTGTGCCCGGAACGGCCTCGAAACCAGCGACAGGTGCGCAAAAGGCCAACCTGGGCCTTGTTATCTAATCACCTGTCACTCTGTTATAAGCAGCAGCCAGGAGGAGAGACGGGGTTGGGGATGGAGCCAGAGCGCAAGCGAGAACAAAAGAGAAAAATAACATTTCTGGAAAGCAACTGATGGACTTTTTGAAAAATAAAACAATATTGTAACCCTGAAACAGGCTCTCATGTCGGTGCTTGGTGGTCCGAAGAACCCTTAGGAGGGCTAGCCCTACACTAACCAATAATAAATAAATTACTTCTTACCATTAACGCAACTGCTTGAACATAAAAAAGCATGAGAGTGTTTTATATTTTGAACATTATTTTTAACACAGTGATTACAAGTGGAATTATTCATTACTTATCGTGTTAAGCAATGTCAGCTAAGATTTATCCGAGAGCCAGATGCAGTCATCAAAAGAGCCACATCTGGCTCGCGAGCCATAGGTTCCCTACCCCTGAGAAGGTCTTATCTTCGTCCATGTGATGTCAGATTAAACAAAAATTGAGCTGTTTGGCCACAATACCCAGTAATATGTTTGGAGGAGAAAAGTTGAGGCCTTTAATCACAGGAACACCACTCCTACTGTTAAGCGTGGTGGTGGTAGTATTATGCTCCGGGCTTGTTTTTCTGCGAATGGAACTGGTGCTTTACAGAGAGTAAATGGGACAAGGCAAAGGAGGATTACCTCCAAATTCTTCAGGACAACGTAAAATCATCAGCCCGTAGGCTGGGTCTTGGGCACAGTTGGCTGTTGCAATTGATTGATTGCACAGTACAGTACATATTCCGTACAATTGACCACTAAATGCTAACACCCGAATACGTTTTTCAACTTGTTTAAGTCGGGGTTCACGTAAATCAATTCATGGTACAGGACAATGACCCCAAACACATGTCTAAATTGGTAAATTAATGGCTAAATCAGGTTAGAATTAAGGTTTTAAAATGGCCTTCCCAAAGTCCTGACTTAAACGTGTGGACAATGCTAAAGAAACAAGTCCATGTCAGAAAACCAACAAATTTAGCTGGACTGCACTAAATTTGTCAAGAGGAGTGGTTAAAAATTCAACCAGAAGCTTGTGGATGGCTACCAAAAGCGCCTTATTGCAGTGAAACATGCCAAGGGACATGGAACCAAATATTAATATTGCTGTATGTATACTTTTGACCCAGCAGATATGATCACATTTTCAGTAGACCCATAATAAATTCATAAAAGAACCAAACTTAATTATTTTTTTTTTGACCAACATATATATATATATATATATAATTTCTTCAAATAAGTGTTTTGTATTCGGAATAAGGACTGTGAACCCTTTAGAAGACAAGAATACATTGCCGAGTGTCAGGAGGATAATTTATGATTGATTATTATATGACATTGATCTCTTGATACTATATATTAGTATGTTTGCTTGTCAGAGCTGTGTGGCCTGAAATGTTATCTGAAGTCATAATCATCACGGTGGCCCACATTTACCTGGATAGAAAATGAATGATTAGTCACCGGTGAAGATCCACCATAAAGCAATAGTGACAACAGCACTAAAGAGTTCGGTATTGATTTATGATTTTGGCTCCATGATTGACATATCTCTTCTGAAAAGGTGGGCTAGGAAAGCATGTTTGTTTTACCAATCAAGCAGCTAAAAAGACTTCTTAAATGGTTGAAAATACGGTTTTAGCTTTCACTGTTACACTGATGACAGCCAACCCTACAAGCCTCTAAAGCTGACCAAATGTTAGAATAATAATGTATAGATATTATCACACAACTTTAGTATGCTTAAAGTCCATTGATAGAGTTATTAACTAGTGTGCTTAAGCTGTACTTTTTCTATCTGTGCAAGGACAAAAATGTATTGTCTGTGAGGTGGCCTCAGCCACAGACGTTATCTTTGTTTTAGCCCGCTAACAGCCAAGGACTTCAAGGACCTCAACGCAGATAAGACGGCAGCACGCACACAAAGCAGAGACATGGCGAAATCACAAGGCCCCAGCACATTCCGTCACGTATTGTGCTTCCTGGACCTGCTTTTAGAATCGGCCTCAGTGATGTTGACTGTGGAACTCCTGAATATATAGATGGACGCGGGTGCTGAACCTTAGAGCGTAGGCCGAGACAGTGACTAAGTGTGCAGTGCCATGCGTTCTCCTCATGAGCTAAATTGAACTCTGTCTCTGCATGGTTCCTTGCTTCTTTGTCTGATAAATAGATGTCATCAGTGTTTGAACCTGACACCAACACACCAGATTGTAGTCACCTGGAGGCATGTCTCAATGTCTAGCAACTTTTTGCATCTTAACGCTAAGGAAATGGAAGGACAGAGGCATTTTATTAATAATACCACCTTAAAATTTGACAACAAAACAATTATACAAAGCGACTCAATAAAGAATCTCGTCATTTTTTTCAACCTCTCAGTTGAGTTGCATACAAAGAATGTTAATAAAACAGCCTTCTTTCATCTCCTTAATATCGTTAAAATCCGTTCCATTTTATCCACCAGCGACACTGATATCATAATTTATGCATTTGCTACATTTCGTCTCGATTTCTGTCACATATTATTTTTGGGTCTCTCTATGTCTAGCATTAAAATATTACAGTTTGTACTAAATGCGGCTGCCGAACTTAATATACCACTGTGGGGAGGCGTGGCCGGCGGACCAGCAGCGAGGCGGGGCGCGCCGGCATCAGCGCAGTAAAGTGAATTGTGAAGTAAAGTGAATTACATTTATATAGCGCTTTACTTAGTGAAACCCAATATCTAATTTTTACATTTAAACCAGTGTGGGTGGCACCGGGAGCAGATGGGTAAAATGCCTTGCCCAAGGACACAACGGCAGTGACTCGTATGGTGGAAGCAGGGATCAAACCTGCAACCCACAAGTCGCTGACACAGCCACTCTACCAACCGAGCTATACCAGTAATGAACGTCGGGTGCGTGGATCGCCCAGCTGGGCACAATTAAATAATCCTTTGATGATGTATAAAAAGGTAGCAGCAGAAGGAGGAGAACAACCATCACGTGCAGAGCGAGAGCGACAGAGAGCCAGACGCAGACAACGACGCTGGAGAGCTGAAAAGCAATCGGAAGAGCGAGCAGTGGGAGGAAGAGCTGAAAAGCAACCCGACGTGCACAAAGGCTTATTGAAAAATAAGGCAAAGTCACAACCTGCTCCAGTCATGTCTCTGCTTGGCGGTCCATAGAACCCGGACGACAGTGAGGTATGGTCACAACCACTTTAAGGTTTTCTTACTCATGTATAAAATACTAAACAGTCGAGCTCCATCCTATATTGCTGATTGTATTGTCTCATATATCCCGGCAAGAAATCTGTGTTCGAAGAACTCTGGCTTATTTGTGATCCCCAGAGCCCAAAAAACTTTGCAGGCTCTAAAGCGTTTTTTATTTGGGTTCCAGTCGTCTCGCATGCCCTATTAATAATAATAATAATAATAATAATAATAATAATGGATTAGATTGGAGTTTGCATGTTCTCCCCGTGAATGCGTGGGTTCCCTCCGGGTACTCCGGCTTCCTCCCACTTCCAAAGACATGCACCTGGGGATAGGTTGATTGGCAACACTAAATTGGCCCTAGTGTGTGAATGTGAGTGTGAATGTTGTCTGTCTATCTGTGTTGGCCCTGCGATGAGGTGGCGACTTGTCCAGGGTGTACCCCGCCTTCCGCCCGATTGTAGCTGAGATAGGCGCCAGTGCCCCCCGCGACCCCGAAAGGGAATAAGCGGTAGAAAATGGATGGATGGATGGATGTCTTTCATTACTAATGTACTATGTTTACAACAAAAATAGCCTACTCAGTGGCCTAGTGGTAAGAGTGTCCGCCCTGAGATCGGTAGGTTGTGAGTTCAAACCCCGGCCGAGTCATACCAAAGACTATAAAAATGGGACCCATTACTTCCCTGCTTGGCACTCAGCATCAAGGGTTGGAATTGGGGGTTAAATCAGCAAAAATGATTCCCGTGCGTGGCCACTGCTGCTGCCCACTGCTCCCCTCACCTCCCAGGGGGGTAATCAAGGGGATGGGTCAAATGCAGAGGACATATCTCACCACACCTAGTGTGTGTGTGACAATCATTGGTACTTTAAATGTACTGTAAGTTAACAAGAGCATGGTGTCATTTCCGCTTTTTTTTTCGAGTAAGTACGGCAAATAAGACTGGTTGCGGTCGCCTTTTTGCACTTGCTACCCTGCCGCTGTTCTGCTGAACAGGAAAAAGTGGAAATCACGTTCTCCGTGCGTTGGCTGAACACGACAGTGGCGCAGATTGAGATTCAAATATATTTGAAAGCCCCAGACGTTGATTTAGATTTTTTTCCTGTTGAGAGTGGAGTCGGCTCTCTTGGTTGCTTTGTTGGGTCTGCTCCTGTCTCCGACCATGCTCTCCCCCACCCCAGCAGACGATGGCGTGGAACACCACATAGGCCACCACAGTGTGTGTGGGTGTCGAAATTATGTTTTTGTTTGGTTGCTTGTCTATTCATGGTGCGTTTATGTGTACGCAATATATAACATTGGTTGATTATTTTTAGTTTTGTTTGTTATTTTACTTTTGTGGCTGTGTGTAGAAGTGGCACTTCCGGAGTGGCAGCTGGTTGCATCAGCTCTGCTCTTTTAATGTCTTTGATGTTTCCCTCTTACACATATGTTTATGTGTGCTATGGCTATGAGGGTTTTTTTCTTGGCCTCAGTCTGGACACCCCTTCCAGGAGCCCAGGCTTTGACGTGTTTCTCACCTTTTTTGTAAGGGGCGACAGAAGTTAGCAGACCCGTCAGCGATCCTGTTCTGTCTCCCTGTAATGTTTGTCTGCTTTGCCAAAAGACCATAGGCACTACCTTGAACCCCCTGAACCAGATCTATCAGGCCAGAGTCATCCAGAAGGCAAAGGCCATTCTGGTCAACCCTCAGCATTCTCTCTTCTCAGAGTTTAGACTCTTGCCCTTGGGATGCAGGTACGCCCCTAGTAATAGGAAGGACAAAAACAACAGATGCATAAGATCCTTTGTTCCCTCAGCTGTTGACTTTATAAATGAGCTTCTTAAACAAGCTTAGCTGCTATGCAGTCACTTTAGTGTGATTATTAGGTTTTATTGTATTACAAATGTTTTTTGTTTTTAGCGCAATGCCTTCATGATGGTTTGTATGTTGTATGTATTTTATGTATTTGTACCTTGTTTTTAATGTCTACTGATGCAGACCAAATTGGCCCCTGGGGACAATAAACATTTTCTAAATCTAAGAATGGGATTGTGTTGAAAAATCTTAATTTCCCCCCTGGGATTATTGAAGTACTTCTGATTCGCATTCTGATTCTGTTTTTTTTTTGTCATCTTATTTTGTATTAAAAATGTAACATAAAGACATTTGAGGAGATTGGCATTTTTCTAACAAAGCTTTTCTTGTGGAATACCTGATGCGGCCCAGCCCCAGCCTCACTCTGCCTCCAGCGGCCCCCAGGTAAATTGAGTTTAAGACCCCTGATCTGAACGATCCAGCCGTGATCAATTCTCAATGATTGAATGAGATTTTGGAGACACTTTCCGATTCCATTAAATGAGAACGTGTCTCCAAACGTTTGCCTGTTGCTGTACATAGCACTAAAAATGATAAGAATAATAACATGAATTCTGACCATACAAAAGTAAGCTAGGGCTCCAGGACTCCACCAAATTGTGATTATACGGCTTTTCAGGACTGGGACTACAGTAATTGTGCAGCCGTTGATGTTCTGTAAGTAAAAAAAACAACTAAATACTGGACGTTTACAAACATATCTGAATAAAAATGTTCCTCTGCAGTTACCATGAATTGATTAACTAAACAAGTTGAAAAACTTAATCGGGTGTTACCCTTTAGTAGTCAATTGTACGGAATATGTACTGAACTGTGCAATCTACTAATAAAAGTATCAATCAATCAAAAAAAGTTGTCATGTCAATGACAGAGCCTCTACTTTCACTCCTATAAACCCATGTACTATCCAAATGATTATAAAGCTATTATCTAAAGGTGAAGACAGTAGAAACTGCCGATTGCTGTTGGCATCAAAATGACAGATTTATTTACAATTTGGAAAGTTCATTTGCAATTCGTTAACAGAACACCACCCTTGATCCCATCAATTTGGCTAAAATGTTATGCTTTATTTCTTTCAGACATGTTTAACAAGTTAAACTAGGAACATCCTGTGGTCACATTTGCACATTTCAAGGCATCTGAAAAGGAGTAGGTAGAAGCAAAGCTTAAATTTTGTTCTACCCCTTCTCCATAGTTCATTCACACCACGCCTTTTACATTTTCACATTAAGTTCTCTTACTGTTTGAAAGAAGGAACGGTGTTGGGAAAATAATTTACACGTAATAACTTTCTGGTGATAGTCAATAGTCCCGTTTCGTGGACCCCGACTTAAACAAGTTGAAAAACTTATTCTGGTCCTACTATTTAGAATAGAATAGAATAGATCTTTATTGTCATTAGACAAGTACAACAAGATTGATTTTTTGGTACAAGTCCTGCTAAGAGCAGACATACGTTACAGGGGAGGACAAGACGAGACCGCCAACGGATCAGCCACTTACGGCGCTCCTTAAAAAGGTGAGAAAAGGGTGACATTGGGAGAGAGGGGGGAGTAGAAAAAATATCAGTCTAAGGCTAGACCCTCAGGAGTCCAAGGAAAAAACCTCACATAGTATGGCACACATTTAGACATGGTACGTATATCACACCAACTTGCAACAGAGGGAGAAGGGTGGGTTTGAGGAGACTCGCTGGCGCTGTGTAGCGCTGCTCAGCCATCCACAGCCCCAGAGGAATTAAGCAGTGGTAGAGGCGTTGATTTCAAGGGTGGGGGTCATGTGTGCATATATGCCCAATTAAGTTGGGAGAGATGATGAATGTTTTTGTATGACTGAGGCCGATAAAAGTTCGACTGCAGGTGTTGTTGACAAAAAGGAAGGTCAAAAACGTCTATCTTTGAGGAGTCCTCGGGAGATTTTCTCCAGAACAGCCTGTTTCTGAGTCAAGGCCATTCAAGGGAGTCCAAATCATAGATTAAGAAGTTGTTTTTCTTCGAGAAGACAAAAATAGTGACTTATCTCCTCTGTTTTTCCATGCTGGATTTCTTCAATTCCAATGAATTATCAACACCGTGTATGGTGCGGATGGTGTTCTGCTGACCTCAACTGCGGATGATGTGGATAGGTGGAGGAATGCTTCGAAGACCTCCTCAATCCCACCAACACGTCTTCCTATGAGGAAGCAGTGCCTGGGGAATCTGTGGTGGACTCTCCTATTTCTCGGGCTGAGGTCGCTGAGGTACTTAAAAAGCTCCCCGGTGGCAAGGCCCCGGGGGTGGACGAGATCCGCCCGGAGTTCCTTAAGGCTCTGGATGCTGTGGGGCTGTCTTGGTTGACAAGACGCTGCAGCATCGCGTGGACATCGGGGGCGGTACCTCTGGATTGGCAGACGGGGGTGGTGGTTCCTCTCTTTAAGAAGGGGGACAGGAGGGTGTGTTCCAACTATCGTGGGATCACACTCCTTATTCAGGTGTACTGGAGAGGAGGCTACGCCGGATAGTCGAACCTCGGATTCAGGAGGAACAGTGTGGTTTTCGTCCTGGTTGGGGAACTGTGGACCAGCTCTATACTCTCCGCAGGGTTCTTGAGGGTGCATGGGAGTTTGCCCAACCAGTCTATATGTGCTTTGTGGATTTGGAAAAGGCATTCGACCGTGTCCCTCGGGAAGTCCTGTGGGGAGTGCTCAGAGAGTATGGGGTATCGGACTGTCTTATTGTGGTGGTCTGCTCCCTGTACGATCAGTGCCAGAGCTTGGTCCGCATTGCCGGCAGTAAGTCGAACACATTTCCAGTGAGGGTTGGACTCCGCCAAGGCTGTCCTTTGTCACCGATTCTGTTCATAACTTTTATGGACAGAATTTCTAGGCGCAGTCAAGGCGTTGAGGGGTTCTGGTTTGGTGACCGCAGGATTAGGTCTCTGCTTTTTGCAGATGATGTGGTCCTGATGGCTTAATCTGACCGGGATCTTCAGCTCTCACTGGATCAGTTTGCAGCCGAGTGTGAAGCGACCGGAATGAGAATCAGCACCTCCAAGTCCGAGTCCATGGTTCTCGCCCGGAAAAGGGTGGAGTGCCATCTCTGGGTTTGGGAGGAGACCCTGCCCCAAGTGGGGGAGTTCAAGTACCTAGGAGTCTTGTTCACGAGTGAGGGAAGAGTGGATCGTGAGATCGACAGGCGGATCGGTGCGGCGTCTTCAGTAATGCGGACGTTGTACCGATCCGTTGTGGTAAAGAAGGAGCTGAGCCGGAAGGCAAAGCTCTCAATTTACCGGTCGATCTACGTTCCCATCCTCACCTATGGTCATGAGCTTTGGGTCATGACCGAAAGGATAAGATCACGGGTACAAGCAGCCGAAATGAGTTTCCTCCGCCGTGTGGCGGGGCTCTCCCTTAGAGATAGGGTGAGAAGCTCTGCCATCCGGGAGGAACTCAAAGTAAAGCCGCTGCTCCTCCACATCGAGAGGAGCCAGATGAGGTGGTTCGGGCATCTGGTCAGGATGCCACCCGAACGCCTCCCTGGGAGGTGTTTAGGGCACGTACAACTGGTAGGAGGCCACGGGGAAGACCCAGGACACGTTGGGAAGACTATGTCTCCCTGCTGGCCTGGGAACCCCTCGGGATCCCTCGGGAAGAGCTAGACGAAGTGGCTGGGGAGAGGGAAGTCTGGGTTTCCCTGCTTAGGCTGTTGCCCCCGCGACCCGACCTCGGATAAGCGGAAGAAGATGGATGGATGGAGGTTAGCTAATTTAACTTGTTTTGGAAAATCTTGACGAGCCAAATTTTCTTGTTCTTTTGGCAGATAATTGTGCTTAGTTCAAGTAAAATACCAATAATATTAGTTTTTTTTTTCTTGTTTTTGAACACTGACTTTTTGCAGTGTTCTTACTGACTAGAAATGGAGAGGAGTCCCAACAAATTTTTCCGAGGAGTTAGTTTTTTCCTAAACTAGTAGTATCAGTGAACAGATTTTTCATTGTGGTCAAAATCTGTGGTCCGGAAGAGTACAAAAATGGTGCAAAAACCTTGCATCCACACAAATGTCCTTCAATTCCCATCCTTCCTCACAGGAAGTTAGATTCGAAAAAAAAATACCGGGCATTAATGAGTGTAATTTGACCACAATTACTTTATTTCTGCAAGCGTCTGTGTTGAATTTTTCAAATGCAAGGCACCACTGAAGATTATATCGTGGAATCTTCAAAGTCAGTGTAGCTTTCGAATCAATTCTCAGCTGGCCTAGATGAGCATTAACGTGGCAAGGGAGTCCAACCCAGACATCTGTCGGGATACATTTTTTATAGAGAAGCCATCTTTATAGGAACACACTCCTCAAATAGTGTATGAAACATTTACCATAATCAGTGGAATGAAACCTAACAGCAAGAAAAAAGTCGTAGGGGCACACTTGCGGTCCAGTTTAGGAGAAAAGAGCAAGTAAAAGCTCTTTGACATGCATGCGGTGAGAAACCTGCTGCTGCTGCTGCTGCTGAAACAACCAGACAAGCTGCATATTTTATATACAGTATATTACTCATCTTTCAGCTATTTTTGATCCATTCCTCACTTTGTAGCTTCACCCAGACCATTCGGATTCATTTTCCTCACAGAATAAAACAAGAGACGGTTTATTGTCCGTGTCGCACTCCTCTTTTCATGCAGCATGCCTAAAATGCTTTGGATGTTTCCTTCGTAATTCAGATGATACCTAAAGATTCTACGCAGATTGGAATAAATTACCTATTTTTTTTAACCGGCAGCACTTCAGATGAAAGTGTCATTTTATTGTCACTACAAGCTCTTCTCTCATCGACACGTCACCTGAAGTTTCAGTTACACAAGCAGAAAAAAAAAGGATGCTTGGTGGCTTTGTTGGGTCTGCTCTTGTCTCTGGCCATGCTCCCCCCACCCCAGCAGACGATGGCGTGGAACACTGCAGAGGCCACCACTGTGTATATGTTTTGTTTTACTTTTTATTCAAAGCTGTATGTTTTGAAGAGAGCACACAGAAGCTAACATAAATAATTACAGAACCCTGTCAGGTTCAAACACTAATGACATCTATTAAACAGACAAGAAGCAAGGAATCATGCAAAGACAGAGTTCAATTTTGCTCAATGAGGAGAGACGTTTGGGCTGTACTCTAGTTACAAAAACAACCTACGCTCTAAAATCCTGCCCACGTGCTCCTCTAGTTATTTGGGAGGTCCCTGGTTACATCACTGAGGCTGCCGCTGAAGGAAGGGGGGTAATCTCAGCAGCCCCAGTTAGACACAATATATGACACTTGTGATATCGCCCTGTTTCTGCTCTGTCTGCGTCACGACACTCGATGTTGGCCCTTGGAAGTCAGCAGGCCGATTCAGGGTCTGAAAACGCTAATACGAGACGACTTGCTCGATTGTAAATAATTCAAGGTATATACTCTGATGATTAACTTGTGTGATGACTGTATTATGCCGATAGTATGTACAAACGTATTTGTACCATGAATTGATTAACGTGGACCCCGACTTAAACAAGTTGAAAAACTTATTCAGGTGTTACCATTTAGTGGTCAATTGTACGGAATATGTACTGTACTGTGCAATCTACTAATAAAAGTTCCAATCAATCAATCAATCAATCATTCGCTTTGCAACGTTAGAAAAGTACAACTTCAGCACAATTGGTAATAACTATAGCAACGGCCTTTAAGCATATGAGTTGTGTGATAACTTACACACAATTATTCTAACAAACACAATAAAATAAATTGATAAAAACATACTATCTTTTTGAATCGCAGTAAAACCAAAATAATGTTGATGAAAAAGTCAAATACAAATAGACGCAGCAGACATTAACAGCGTAAAAAAATTACAATTTTTGCCGTGTAATAATAGATGACAAAATGAAACCTCATATAAAAAAAAATATATAACATCAGGTGGCAAGAAACACATTAATAATGAATAAAGCAAACTGCGTATTGCATAAAAAAGTCACTCCATATTCTCTACTGCTTGCTAATGTTACCATATATGAGGTATTGTGTATAAATTATGGGCAAATTGTTATGATCCGCTACCCGGGTCATTCCATATTCTTGTTTTGTTCCATTTTTGTATCATATTCTGTTGTTTGACGTCCTTAGTCCCTGTTTTAGTCTGTAGTATTTTTTTTCACCTGCCGTGGTTTCCAGACGCACACCTGTTTTGCCAATCACCATCCTTATTTAAGCCAGCCCTTTCTGTTCATTCACTCTTGGATCCTAATTTGCTTTCACGCAAGAAGTGACGATTGCTTTCTATGTTTATACTCGCTAGCTTTCGCGCTACGCCTTATTTATCCCTAGCTCTCATGCTAGTTGTTTTTGTTTTCCCTTTTTGTGCCAAGTGTAAGTGTTTTGTATTTGTTTCCCTAGCTCCCATGCTAGCGCCTTTTGTTTGCCTTTTGTTCTTAGCCTTTTATTAGTCAGATAAATCTTTATTTCTTACCATTCGCTGTGTTCTTGCCCGAACGCATCCACGAAGTAACGAATCCGGCATCACCATGCCCAGCAAACATCACACAAATAACTACAAGAGTACACTTTATTCACTAATCGCTTTGCAAAAAAGGTCAGTTAGAATAACACATAATGTTGGATATCGGGATAAATTCAAACCCTTTATTTCGTTAAATAAAAAAAATATTGAATATTTACTGAATTTGCAAACAGCTAAAATTATGCAGGAAGCAAATTAAAAACTGCTACCCAAGAACGCACAACAGTTTTTCTCAACAAAAGAAATATGATCCCAGAGAAATATGTAACCTAAAACATCTTCATGCATGTACAACTTTTAAAACCTTCATTATATCAGTATGTTAAATTCAATATGGAATGGATTAAGTAAATAAGTCACAGAAAGTATAATGCAATTTAAAGCACCAGTATAGTGGGAAAAGAAGCTGCCTCTATATTGAAGCTATTATCATATATATCTGATTTATGACACCAAAAGACCTGCAAAGTTTGCGAGTAAATAAATATGATAAAAATAGTATCAATATCGCGGAGATTACCAAGCCGTTTCGAGAGGTAATTAGCTAACCAGACACTTCATCGCGGGACATAGATGTAGGAGCCAGAGATCCCCTTCCCTACCAACAACTATGCAAATCATGCAGAGCCAACAACCATTACTTTGGGGGAAATTATGATCCAAAAACTCATAATGTTGATCTTAAATATGAAGATGAGCTCCAAATTGAAGATGCTTTGCAAAACAGATCCAGTTGTCGTGAAACACTCAGCATCATGTAGCAGTATGGCTAAGTGCTAAACAAGAAATACAAACTACAAGCGTAATAAAACAATACCTTACATTAGTGGTCCCCAACCACCGGGCCACGATTGGTACCGGGCCGCAGAAGAATTTTTTATTAATTTTTATTTAAAAAAAAATATATATATATATATATTATTTTTTTTTTTTATTATTATTAAATCAACATAAAAAAACACAATATACACTTACAATTAGTGCACCAACCACAAAAACCTCCCTTTTTCATGACAAAAACGTCCCTTCTTCATGAAAAAGGGCCACGGGACAAAGTATTAAGCGTTGACCGGTCCGCGGATACAAAAAGGTTGGGGACCACTGCCTTACAGTACAATGTCTGCTCTCACTTTGATAACGACCGATAGGATGTCCATATCTTCCCGCTTAGATGAATAATTAATCATGATGCACATGAAATGTTAACAAGGAGACGTATCCATGTAAACACTGTCTTCAGTTTTGTGTGTGTGTGTATGTCTCCATCTCCGGGTATAAATTGAATGTCACAGATGAACAACCTCTAGATTCATGTCTAAATCCTCCAATTATCCAGATGAGAGGCATGATTTATTATCTAGAACAACTTTGACGAGCTGAGACGTGATGATACGGGAGCAGCAGGACATCACTGCCAGCTCACAAAAGAGCAGCATAGGGCTACTTAGCTGTGTGCTATCGACCCACCGCTAAAAAATAGTTTGTCTTTGTTAGCGCTTATAATAACAACATTGCTATCGATCCATCCATCCATCCATCCATCATCTTCCGCTTATCCGAGGTCGGGTCGCGGGGGCAACAGCCTAAGCAGGGAAACCCAGACTTCCCTCTCCCCAGCCACTTCGTCTAGCTCTTCCCGGGGGATCCCGAGGCGTTCCCAGGCCAGCCGGGAGACATAGTCTTCCCAACGTGTCCTGGGTCTTCCCCGTGGCCTCCTACCGGTTGGACGTGCCCTAAACACCTCCCTAGGGAGGCGTTCGGGTGGCATCCTGACCAGATGCCCGAACCACCTCATCTGGCTCCTCTCGATGTGAAGGAGCAGCGGCTTTACTTTGAGTTCCTCCCGGATGGCAGAGCTTCTCACCCTATCTCACCCAATTTAAAGAAGCTATCGATCCACCGCTAAAAAATAGTTTGTCTTTGTTAGCGCTTATAATAACAACATTGCTAATATTTGGTTAATATTCAGGTCACAGTATGTATTAAGAGTAATGTTGGCAGGTTTTGGATGGTTATTTTCAGGGTTTTGTGGGCAAAATAGAGAGCCCCCATTGATTACATTGTTAGCGGACTTTTCATGTATTTATTTGTTTACGACTTAAAATGCATAAAAAAAAAGAAAAATGCATGTGTTCATGTCTTATACAAGGATTGGGAATGATAGACAGAAAATATCTGTCTAATTTTTGCATATTTCCAGTATGACTGATCTGATACTATGGTCAGACTGCAGAAGCATTACTCTAATGACGTCCATCCATCCATCCATTCATTTTCTACTGCTTATTCCCTTTGGGGTCACGGGGGGCGCTGGTGCCTATCGCAGCTACAATCGGGCTGAAGGCAGTGTACACCCTGGACAAGTCGCCACCTCTTCCCAATCTACGATGATTACCAAAGACTATCGGAGCGGATAGATTCAGACGGTATTTTCACATACTTTGTGGATTGTAATGGATATAATAAAACACAATTAAGCATATAAAGTCAACTTGTTTTTTCCACTCTACCGGTACTTCAAGAAACTATTCAAACTTACAGTGTTTACAAAGTACAAAGAATAATACCTCTGATAAACATTTTGAACCTAATTGAAAATGAGATAATCTTATTCATCTCACCTCAGCCTTCCCGGTAAGGTCTATTCAGGTGTACTGGAGAGGAGGCTTCGCCGGATAGTCGAACCTCGGATTCAGGAGGAACAGTGTGGTTTTCGTCCTGGTCGTGGAACTGTGGACCAGCTCTATACTCTCGGCAGGGTTTTTGAGGGTGCATGAGAGTTTGCCCAACCAGTCTACATGTGCTTTGTGGACTTGGAGAAGGCATTCAACCGTGTCCCCTCGGGAAGTCCTGTGGGGAGTGCTCAGAGAGTATGGGGTATCGGACTGTCTTATTGTGGCGGTCCGCTCCCTGTATGATCAGTGCCAGAGCTTGGTCCGCATTGCTGGCAGTAAGTCGGACACGTTTCCAGTGAGGGTTGGACTCCGCCAAGGCTGTCCTTTGTCACCGATTCTGTTCATAACTTTTATGGACAGAATTTCTAGGCGCAGCCAAGGCGTTGAGGGGATCCGGTTTGGTGGCCACGGGATTAGGTCTCTGCTTTTTGCAGATGATGTGGTCCTGATGGCTTCATCTGACCGGGATCTTCAGCTCTCACTGGATCGGTTCGCAGCCGAGTGTGAAGCGACCGGAATGAGAATCAGCACCTCCAAGTCCGAGTCCATGGTTCTCGCCCGGAAAAGGGTGGAGTGCCATCTCCGGGTTGGGGAGGAGACCCTGCCCCAAGTGGAGGAGTTCAAGTACCTAGGAGTCTTGTTCACGAGTGGGGGAAGAGTGGACCGGATCGGTACGGCGTCTTCAGTAATGCGGACGTTGTATCGATCCGTTGTGGTGAAGAAGGAGCTGAGCCGGAAGGCAAAGCTCTCAATTTACCGGTCGATCTACGTTCCCATCCTCACCTATGGTCATGAGCTTTGGGTCATGACCGAAAGGATAAGATCACGGTTACAAGCGGCCGAAATGAGTTTCCTCCGCCGGGTGCCCGATTGTAGCTGAGATAGGCGCCAGCGCCCCCCGCCACCCCAAAAGGGAATAAGCGGTAGAAAATGAATGAAAGGGTGGCGGGGCTCTCCCTTAGAGATAGGGTGAGAAGCTCTGCCATCCGGGAGGAACTCAAAGTAAAGCCGCTGCTCCTTCACATCGAGAGGAGCCAGATGAGGTGGTTCGGGCATCTGGTCAGGATGCCACCCGAACGCCTCCCTAGGGATGTGTTTAGGGCACGTCCAGCTAGTAGGAGGCCACGGGGAAGACCCAGGACACGTTGGGAAGACTATGTCTCCCGGCTGGCCTGGGAACGCCTCGGGATCCCCCTGGAAGAGCTAGACGAAGTGGCTGGGGAGAGGGAAGTCTGGGCTTCCCTGCTTAGGCTGCTGCCCCCGCGACCCGACCTCGGATAAGCGGAAGATGATGGATGGATGGATGGATGGATCTCACCATGTGAATTACAACTTATTCAACTAGTTATCTATTTGTCTATTAGAATATTTTTTTTAGAAATGTATCATTTATAGAGTGAATTGTGTACAAATTGAGACCTGGAAGTGAAGTGAATGTGTTCTTTTAATGGCTGTGAAATGGAGAAAGGGTATGATTAAATAAACTCTGCTTTCTCCTGCTCCTTTTCAAACATGTTGAAAAGAAAAACTGGAAAATGTCAGGTTTTATCTGTATGCATGCTCGAAATAAACTCAAACCATAAACCAAACCAAAAAAAAACCCCCTAGGATTATTTTTGCCGCCGTGTAGGTGAAGAGGCTGTTTGGGACCAGAGCCAATGCAAAGTGACAGGGTTTAATCACAATTTTAGAACCATGTTAGCACTAAATGTGAGCACAGTGTGCCTCCAAGTGGTGCAGAAGACCTCGTTGCATATGACACAATCCCATCATAATGTTTTGAAATGTATGATGATATAATGTTTTGTTGTATTATTTGAGATGATTAAAGTGTAAATATATGTAATTTTATACAGTACATTTATTTTTGTAATACATGTATTAAGAAAATATAAGGTACTTTATCAACACATTATTTCCACCCTTTCCTGGGCCACACAAATCTGGGCCCCGGGCCTTGAGTTTGACACCTGTAACAAATAGGGGTAACACCAAAAAAAAGCTGTCTCTGCGGCTTCTCACATGTGATGTTAAATAGCAGACACCATCGTGAATTTGACACTTTTACCAAAAAAGGTCTCGGAGTTGCTGGATTGAATGTGGATCCAAAACAAAGAGAGAGTTCCTTCGAAGGAATTTTGGGATGAAAATCATCTAAACAAAACTTTCAAATGTTCATCCAATAAGCTTTGTGGATTGCTGGAAGGAATTTTATGTCTGAAGGAAAAGACCGCCCATGCCCACTTCAAACGAGGGTTGCTATTGATCTCGATGAGCTTGCCAGTTGTGTGGAATACAAAGTTTTTGCTAATCAGGATGGAGTGAACAAAAGCACAGTGGTGGTCATTTTACCTGAAAAATGTACAAAACCCAAAACCATTGAAGTTGGCACGTTGTGTAAATGTAAAAATAAAAACAGAATACAATGATTTGCAAATCCTGTTCAACTTATATTCGGTTAAACCCACTACTAGCGACCACGCAGTCTGATAGTTTATATATCAATGATGAAATATTAACATTGCAACACATGCCAATACGGCCGGTTTAGTTTACTAAATTACAATTTTAAATTTCCCGCGGAGTTTCGTCTTGAAAACGTTGTGTAATGATGACGTGCACGCGTGACGTCACAGGGTTTTAGGAATTGTGAGCGCTACGCACACACACAGGTAAAAGTCGTCCGCTTCAACGGCATAATTACACAGTATTTTGGACATTCGTGTTGCTGAATCTTTTGCAATTTGTTCAATTAGTAATGGAGAAGTCACAGTAGAAAGATGGAGTTGGGAAGCTTTAGCCTTTAGCCACACAAACACACGGTGATTCCTTGTTTAAAATTACCGGAGGTGAAAATTTAGTATGGATCAGAGCGGTCAAGCGAACATGGATCCCGACCAAATGTCAACCAGCAGTTTTCGGTGAGAAAATTGTGGTTAAAAAGTCAGTTCTTACCGGATAAAAGCTGAGCTTGTGCTGTCCATAGCTGCCGTCGACTCCCCTGAGACACTGCGGCCGTGGAGACACCCTTCCGACTATCAGGTACTATTTAACTCACTCAAACACTAGCAACACAATAGAAAGATAAGGGATTTCCCAGAATTATCCTTGTAAATGTGTCTAAAAACATCGGAATATGTCCCAGTGCTATCGCGTTTTTTTTTTTAACTCATATATATATATTTTTTTTCTAGTCCGTCGCTATCAATATCCTCAAACACAAATTTTTCATCCTCGCTCAAATTATTGGGGAAAGTATCGTTTTCTCGGTCCGAATAACTGTTTTTGTAGGAGGCTCCCATTAAAATCAATGTGAAAACGTGAGGAACCATCAACATGTGACGTCATCATACGTGACTTCTGGTAAAGGCGAGGCTTTTTCAGGAAGTACCAAAAGTGGCGAACTTTATTGTCGATTTTCTCTACTAAATCCTTTCAGCAAAAATATGGCAATATCGCAAAACGATCAAGTATGACACATAGAATGGACCTGCAATTCCCGTTTGAATAAGAAATTATCATTTCAGTAGGCCTTTAAATAGACTGCAAAGACAAGATATTTAAAGGCCTACTGAAATGAGGTGTACACCCTGGACAAACAAACATGATTTAATAAAGATACTAAGACAAACTCAAACAAAGGGTTCAAACCAAAAGCGCGCACATGGGCGGATAATAAACAAAAGGCCTTTAGCATAGAAGCTAGCAAGAAACAAAAAGGAACTTTAGCATGGAAGCTAGTGGATAGCAAACAGAAAAACTGGAAATAGCTAATGGCTAACAAGAACAGCTTACCGCTACGACGACCAGGACAAAATGTAGCACGACAGTTAATAGCTGAAATGATCACATCTACACGACAGGTAGCACGACAAGAGCGACACGTGGCAACGACGATACAATGATCCAGCAACTGACACAAGACAAAGCAGGTACAAATAGGAGCGGGCTGATTGGCAACAGGTGTGGTCAGGTGCCAATCAGCCGCAGATGAGGTGAACACAGCACACAGGGAGACAAACAGGAAGCTGAACCAAAATAAGAGCACTTGACAGCAACTAAAAGACAGGAGATACTAAACAGTGGAAATAAAGACAAATGCAGAGGAAAAAACTAAAACATAGACAAACTGTCAGGGGAAAGCCTGGCTCCAGTACTCTGGAATGCCCTCCCGGTAACAGTTCGAGATGCCACCTCAGTAGAAGCATTTAAGTCTCACCTTAAAAGTTATTTGTATACTTTATCCTTTAAATAGACCACCTTTTTAGACCAGTTGATCTGCCGTTTCTTTTCTTTTTCTCTTATGTCCCCCTCTCCCTTTTGGAGGGGGTCCGGTCCGGTGGGCATGGATGAAGTACTGGCTGTCCAGAGTCGGGACCCAGGATGGACTGCTCGCCTATGCATCAATTGGGGACATCTCTGCGCTGCTGATCCGCCTCCGCTTTGGATGGTTTCCCTCTGGCTCCACTTTGGATGGGACTCTTGCTACTATATTGGATCCACTTTGGACTTGATTCTCATGGTTACGTTAGATCCAGTATGGATTGGACTTTCACAATCTTATGTTAGATCCGCTCGACATCCATTGCTTTCGGTCCCCTGGGGGGGTTGCCCACATATGTGGTCCTCTCCAAGGTTTCTCATAGTCATCATGGTTGACGTCCCACTGGGGTGAGTTTTTCCTTGCCCTTATGTGGGCCCTACCGAGGATGTTGTTGTGGTTTGTGCAGCCCTTTGAGGCACTTGTGATTTAGGGCTATATAAATAAATATTGATTGATTGATTGATTTTATTTTTTGATGCGCCTTTCAGAATTGGAAATAGAATGAACGGAAGGTCAACAACGTATTAACAATCGAACTTACTAAAGACACTTTTAAAGGGGAACATTATCACCAAACCTATGCAAGCGTCAATTTATACCTTGATGTTGCAGAAAAAAGACCATGTATTTTTTTAACCGATTTCCGAACTCTAAATGGGTGAATTTTGGCAAATTAAACGCCTTTCTGTTTATCGGTCTTTTAGCAATGACGTCAGAACTTGACGTCACCGAGGTAACACACTCGCCATATTCATTTTTACATTACAAACACCGGGTCTCAGCTCTGTTTTTTTCCGTTTTTTCGACTATTTTTTGGAACCTTGGAGACATCATGCCTCGTCGGTGTGTTGTTGGAGGGTGTAACAACACTAACAGGGAGGGATTCAAGTTGCACCACTGGCAAGAAATCTGCCGCCAGACCCCCATTGAATTTGCCAGAGTGTCTGCCGGCGATGCTAAGACAGACATGGCACAGAGATGTATGGATAACCTGCAAATGCATTTGCAACGATTAAGTCAACGAAATCACAAAGGTGAGTTTTGTTGATGTTGTTGACTTATGTGCTAATCAGACATATTTGGTCACGGCATGACTGCCAGCTAATCGATGCTAACATGCTACGCTAATCGATGCTAACATGCTATTTACGCTAGCTGTATGTACATTTGAAACTAGATACCCACATTTAATGCGAAACAAACACTTACCAATCGACGGATTTAAGTTGCTCCAGTGTCACAAGATGCGAAAGTCCTGATCGTTTGGTCCGCACATTTTACCGGCGATGCTAATAAGGCAGCCATGCTATGGGCCACTTCATTAGGTACACCCACGCTATGGCCGAATAGCGTCAATAGCTATTCGCTCAATAGCTTCAATTTCTTCTTCAATTTCATTTTCGCTATCTGCCTCCATACTCCGACCATCTGTTTCAATACATGCATAATCTGTTGAATCGCTTAAGCCGCTGATATTCGAGTCTGAATCCGAGCTAATGTCGCTATATGTTGCTGTGGTAACCGCCATGTTGTTTGTGTTGGCAGCCCTGTATGACGTCACAGGGAAATGGATAGTGGTTTCGAAGATAGCGAAAATAAGGCACTTTAAAGCTTTATTTAGGGATATTCCGGGACCGGTAAAATTTAAAAAAGAAAATTAAAAAAATACAACAAGCCACTGGGAACTGATTTTTATTGTTTTTAACCCTTTTGAAATTGTGATAATGTTCCCCTTTAACCGTCTAAATTCCAGCACCGAAGCTCCATTTTGGGCAGTACACATGAATACACTATTGTGGCACCTCTGAGCTTTATTTTTAAAAAATCAACAACTTTTCCCATTTAAAATCGTCAACAAGAACATAAAAAACAACAACAATCAACAAGAAAGGAGAGACGAGTAGCAATAAACGTCCATCTCCTCAGCTTTTGTGGCTGATTACTTACTCGTTTTGCATTTTTATTAGACTTGTCTTGCAGACGACCTCTGAGTCTCAACAAAATACAAATGAACAGTCATGTACCTTGTCTCTTTCATCATGGCCAAGCTAATAAAGTTAAGGTAAAGTTAAAGTACCACTGATAGTCACACACACACTACATGTGGTAAATTTCCCTCTGCATTTGACCCATCCCCTTGTTTTACCGCCTGGGAGAGGAGGGGAGCAGTGAGCAGCAGCTGTGGCCACGCTCGGGAATAATTTTTGGTGATATAACCCCCAATTCTAACCCTTGATGCTGAGTGCCAAAGGGAGAGGGTTCCATTTTTATAGTCTTTGGTATGACTCGGCCAGGGTTTGAACTCATGACCTAGCGATCTCAGGGCGGACACTCCAACCACTAGGCCACTGAGCATGCTAATAAAGTTAGCTTAGCAGATTTAAAAAAAATCTGTATTCAGAGTATTTTCTTTTGTTTACCGTTGGATCCACTATGAACTGGACTTTCAGAATACTATTCCAGACCCACTCGACGGCCATTGCGTCTCTTCACCCACATCTGCGGTCCTCTCCAAGGTTTCTCATAGTAATTCTCATTGTCATTCCTCTGGGTTGTGAGTTTTTCCTTGCCTTTATGTGGGCTCTGAACCGAGGATGTCGTTGTGGCTTTTGCAGCCCTTTGAGACACTCGTGATTTAGGGCTAAATAAAACAACTTTGATTAATTGATTGAGATATTTTCCATCAAAAATTGTCCCGAGACCACAAATTTTCACACCTCTTTTATTTATATTCTTTCATGTTGCAAGGTTGTGTGTTCCGGTTGTTTCTATAATTCTTCTGCTTTGTTTTGTTTGATCACGTTCACATCCAAGATCGGTGACGGGACAAAATCGTTACATGTGTGCTGTCCTGTATCGACCTTATTGGAACACACCCCCAAGAATGAGTAACAAACGTAATGTTACAATTTGCCATGTCGACAAAACAAGTATGCGTGATAGAAAACACTGGAACGTACAGTCTGGGGCCACTTTTAAAAATGAGTTGCTCAAAGCAAATTTACATTGGAAATGCCATAGAAAAGGCTACCAATTAGCATTAGCTAACAACTCCAAATTTGGTACTAAAACCTGCAACTATAATGCACGATACAATGAAATAGCTGGTGTGCAATAATTGCAATACTTACAGTATGAACACTTTTTAGGGCGCAACATAAGACCAGATACAGGCTAATGGCAAAGACTCCTCCCTGATTAGGCAATACACTCTCTACTGTCTCTACTATTCATTAAAGTTATAGTAACACTGATAGTCACACACACACTAAGTATGGTGAAATTACCCTCTGCATTTGACCCATCCTCTTGTTCAATCCCCAGGGAGGTGAGGGGAGTAGTGAGCAGCAGAGGTGGCCGCGCTCAGGAATCATTTTGAAGATTTAACTCCCAATTCCAGCCCTTGATGCTGAGTGCCAAGTAGGGAGGTAATGGGTCCCATTTTTATAGTCTTTGGTATGACTCGGCCGGGGTTTGAAATCACGACCTACAGATCTCAGGGCGGACACTCTAACCACAAGGCCACTGAGCACTGAGTCCTTCACTATTGCAGAAGGACTGCGTTAAGAGGACAGACGCTAGACATAGAGCAAATGATAAATTGCAAAGGAATTGTGCCTATACAAAATTTTCATAATTTATAACTCAGCTCCACAAATCCAGATCTTGTACACCACCAAGAATGAGTAACAAACATAATGTTACAATTTGCCATGTCGACAAAAAAAGTATGCACCATAGAAAACACTCAAACTTACAGTAAATTGCCACTTTTCAAAATGAGCTCACTTATTATGCCATACAAAATACTACCAATTAGCATTAGCAATATTACATGGCAATTCCAACACCTCTAAATTTGGTAATAAAAACTACAACTATAATGCACGTTACAATCAAATAGCTGGTGTGCAATAATTGCAATACTTACAGTATGAACACTTTTTAGGGCACAACATATGACTCGATACAGCTCAATGGCAAAGACTACTCATTGACTATGCAATACAGAGTAATATCTACTGTGTATTGTCTTTTGTTCTGCAATTGCATACAAAGTCTAATACATAGTATAATACTTGCAAATGAGACTCAGACGTGTAAGAAAACAAGATGTAACAACTGGACAACAGTTATCATAATCTTTTTAAACATTGATAAATGTAAAAAAAAAGATACATTTTATTACTTAACATACATTAACACATGAACACACGCAAAGGGTAGCGGTAACGATTCTCAGGTATCAGGAAATGGTACCGTTATGATTCAATCAATCAATCAATCAATGTTTACTTATATAGCCCTAAATCACTAGTGTCTCAAAGGGCTGCACAAACCACTACGACATCCTCGGTAGGCCCGCATAAGGGCAAGGAAAACTCACACCCAGTGGGACGTCGGTGACAATGATGACTATGAGAACCTTGGAGAGGAGGAAAGCAATGGATGTCGAGCGGGTCCAACATGATACTGTGAAAGTTCAATCCATAATGGATCCAACACAGTCGCAAGAGTCCAGTCCAAAGCGGATCCAACACAGTCGCAAGAGTCCCGTTCACAGCGGAGCCAGCAGGAAAACATCCCAAGCGGAGGCGGATCAGCAGTCCAGAGATGTCCCCAGCCGATACACAGGCGAGCAGTACATGGCCACCGGATCGGACCGGACCCCCTCCACAAGGGAGAGTGGGACATAGGAGAAAAAGAAAAGAAACGGCAGATCAACTGGTCTAAAAAGGGAGTCTATTTAAAGGCTAGAGTATACAAATGAGTTTTAAGGTGAGACTTAAATGCTTCTACTGAGGTGGCATCTCGAACTTTTACCGGGAGGGTAAATGTGAAAGGTGCCCATCCCTAAACCCATCATCATCGGCGGTCACTCAAACGAGTATGACGATCCTCCTGGTAGGGGTGTATCCCTTTATGGAAGATGCCTGTGCGTGACTTAGTTTAACGTAAGGGAGACTGGTGCACAGACAGTCATCATACGATCCTTGACAGAATCGGGTCAGGGTCCAGTGGCAGGGAGTCCAAGACGACTGGGGACCCTTTTCTGCTGCAGCCTTCTCCAGCCATCGTAGCCATTGTGGTAGTTCTACAATCTACCGTTTTCCGCCTGCCCCGCCATTGAGGTCTTCACCGTATCCCTGGCTAGGGGTCAGTCAGGTACTAGGCCTTTGCGCAGGGCCACCTGGGGTAACAGTAGTAAAGGGGTTAACCATAGTGCCCCAAGACTCCATAGAGGAGCCTCCACTGCCGGACAGACTTTAACGTCATGCCCTGACACATGACAATCGAACAGTTTTTTCTTTTAGAGCTCCTCACATTTAGAAAGGCTTAATGTGTGTACCTCACTTTAAACCAGGCGTAAGGAACCTACTGTATGGCTCCAGAGCCAGATGTGGCTCATCTGGCTCTCAGATAAATCTTAGCTGACATTGCTTAACACGATGAGTAATGAATAATCCTGCTGGTAATCACAGTGTTAAAGGGGAATATTATCACAATTTCTTAAGGGTTAAAACCAATAAAAATCAGTTCCCAGTGGCTTACTTTATTTTTTGAAGTTTTTCTCAAAATTTTACCCATCACGCAATATCCTGAAAAACGGCTTCAAAGTTCCTGATTTAACCGTCGTTATATCCACCCGTCCATTATCCTGTGATGTCACAGCGTGACTACACAGAAACAAACATGGCGGATAGCAAAGAAAGGCATAGCGATATTAGCTTGGATTCAGACTCGGATTTCAGCCCCGTAAGCGATTCAACAGATTACGCATGTATTGAAACGGATGGTTGGAGTGTGGAGGCAGGTACCGAAAACAAAATTAAAGAAGAAACAGAAGCTTTTGAGTCATATCACGACAGACAGCGGCACGGGAGGAAGTGCGGACAAATTCGGCGATCGCCTTCTAACCAACGATTGGTATGTGTTTGTTTGGCATTAAATGTGCATGGAGGGAAAGCTGGATGCAAATATAGCTACGAATGAGGCATAATGATGCAATATGTACATACAGCTAGCCTAAATAGCATATTAGCATCGATTAGCTTGCAGTCATGCCGTGACCAAATATGTCTGATTAGCACATTCCACGTAAGTCAATAACATCAACAAAACTCACCTTTGTGATTTCGTTGACTTTATCGTTGGAAATGCATCTGCTTTGAGTCTCGCAGGATATCCACACATTCTTGCCATCTCCGTCGTAGCATAGCTGTCGTCGGTAAAGTGTGCGGAACAAACGAGGGACTTTCGCATCTTTTGACCACTGGTGCAACTTGAATCCATCCCTGTTCGTGTTGTTACACCCTCCGACAACACACCGACGAGGCAAGATGTCTCCAAGGTACCGGGAAACAGTCAAAAAAACGGAAAATAACAGAGCTGATTTGACTTGTGTGTGTAATGTGTTTGAGAAAATGGCGGGTCGATTCATGATGTGATGTCATTGATCCAACATTCGAACAATTGAAAGGCGTTTAAATCGCCAAATTCACCCTTTTAGAGTTCGGAAATCGGTTAAAAAAAACATATGGTCTTTTGTCTGCAACATCGAGGTATATATTGCCGCCTACATAGGTCTGGTGATAATGTTCCCCTTTAAACATAACTAAATATTCTATTGCATCTGTTTTCTACAGCACCTGTTCGAGAAGTCGCATTAATGGTAAGAAGTATTCTATTTATTATTGGTTAGCCTTTATCAATCAATCAATCAATGTTTACTTATATAACCCTAAATCACTAGTGTCTCAAAGGGCTGCACAAACCACCACGACATCCTCGGTAGGCCCACATAAGGGCAAGGAAAACTCACACCCAGTGGGACGTCGGTGACAATGATGACTATGAGAACCTTGGAGAGGAGGAAAGCAATGGATGTCGAGCGGGTCTAACATGATACTGTGAAAGTTCAATCCACAATGGATCCAACACAGTCGCGAGAGTCCAGTCCAAAGCGGATCCAACACAGCAGCGAGAGTCCCGTTCACAGCGGAGCCAGCAGGAAACCATCCCAAGCGGAGGCGGATCAGCAGCGCAGAGATGTCCCCAGCCGATACACAGGCAAGCAGTACATGGCCACCGGATCGGATCGGACCCCCTCCACAAGGGAGAGTGGGACATAGAAGAAAAAGAAAAGAAACGGCAGATCAACTGGTCTAAAAAGGGAGTCTATTTAAATAACAATGTTATTAAAAAGAATAAGAGGCGTATTATACTCTGAAAATGTTGGTCTTACTTAAAAATGCATGCATTTAGTTGTATTCATGGTCGAAAAAATATGATATGGCTCTCACGGAAATACATTTCAAAATATTTGGCATTCATGGCTCTCTCAGCCAAAAAGGTTCGAGTTACAAGTCGCATGAATTGCAGTCTATAAACACGAGTAAGCAAACCAACCATTGGAGTCATCAGGTTTGCTTTCCTGCTCGTCCTTAACTGTGTTGGTGAGTAAGAGGATGTTCACGTTGAATTACTACCGCCATGAGGCTGCAGTCAATAATGAGCGAGAGAGCTTCTGCAATTTGTATGACAGTAAATATGTTGTAAATGGGGGTGATAAGTGAGCTGACATCCTCGTACAATTCTCGCCTATTCATCACCTTTGGATCACATGAACCTCGAGCCAATCTGTATGCAGTTTTTGCATCATTACAGATGAAAGTAATTTCCCCTACTTGAAAGTTGCGTCTCCTACACCGACAGAATCCCAATTTGCCTCAAGGCTGTTAATTCCTACTATTTATCTGAAAAATCTACAGAGATGCAAACATGTACAGTTGCGATCAAAAATTGACATACAGTTGTAAAGAATATAATGTCATGGCTGTCTTGAGTTTCCAATAATTTCTACAACTCTTGTTTTTTTGTGATTGAGCAGTGGTTCTTAACCTTGTTGGAGGTACCGAACCCCACCAGTTTCATAGGCGCATTCACCAAACACTCCTTTAGTGAAAAATTATTATTATTATTTTTTTTTTCATATTCAAGAAAAAGTTATATGTTTTTTTACTGGTGCACAAAATGAACCATG
The DNA here is from genome assembly GCF_033978795.1 of Nerophis ophidion. Lineage (NCBI taxonomy): Eukaryota > Metazoa > Chordata > Actinopteri > Syngnathiformes > Syngnathidae > Nerophis > Nerophis ophidion. The sequence goes on along the minus strand of NC_084615.1, from coordinate 71,097,305 downwards.
CATGAACATTGCCTTGTTCAAAGAACAAAACCAACACAGTGCAATATGTTTTCATAACATGGTCACTACTGCCTACTTTGTCTTTTATATTCGTATTTTACTATTATATTTTTATTCCAATTGTTGCTTTTTATTTGTTATTCTTATTGTAATATTTCGCTATTTTTTTCCCATTTAAACCCCCATTATTTACTTTTTACTTTTTTTAAATTGATCTCAACTCTGTACACTGCTGCTGGAATTTTAATTTTCCTCAAAGAACTCTCCTGAAAGAATCAATAAAGTATTATCTATCCATCTATCTATCCGAACTCACAACAAATTACACACCTTAAACACATTACCATGAATTGATTAACGTGGACCCCGATTTAAACAAGTTGAAAAACTTATTTGGTGTGTTACCATTTACTGGTCAATCGTACGGAATATCTGAATCAGACATACTTTATTAATCCCCGAGGATTAATATGTACTGTACTGTGTAAACCTGGGGCGCTCACACTTTTTCTGCAGGCGAGCTACTTTTCAATTGACCAAGTCGAGGAGATCTACCTCATTCCTATTTATAATTTATATTTATTTATTTATGAAAGAGACATTTTTGTTAACAAGTTAATGGTGTTTAATGATAATACAAGCATGTTTAACACACATAGATTCCTTTCTTAGATTAGATTAGATTAGATTAGATAGTACTTTATTTATTCCGTCAGGAGAGTTCCTTCAGGAAAATTGAAATTTTCAGCACAATCCCATTCAAGATCAGACAAACATTACAGGGAGACAGAACAGGATCGCTGACGGGTCTGCCGGCTTCCAGCGCCCCTTACAAAAAAGATGAGATACAGGTAAACAAGGCGGGGGGAGAAAAAAATAGAAGTTTAAAATAAAATAAAAAATAAAAATGAGTCTTAGCCTGGGCCCTGAAGAGGGGATGCAGACTGAGGCCAAGGGAAAAAAACAACAACTCATAGCCATAGAACACATCCCTCTTACATGTGTGTAAGAGGGAAACATCAAACATCAAAGAACACAAAGGACAGACATTAAAGACATTAAAGCAGCAGATACAACCAGACACTCCTCATACAGCTATGAATAAAAAGTAAAAGAAACATATTCACTGTGGTGGGCTCTGCGGTGTTCCACGCCATCGTCCGCTGGGGTGGAGGGAGGATGGCCAGAGACAGGAGCAGACCCAACAAAGCAACCAAGACAGCCGACTCCACTCTCGGCCAGTGTCCAGTCCGCATGGATGAGCGATGATACGTCCAAGGTGACTGAGGTGTCCGACACCTGCTCACCCAGCCAAGACACCGCGAAGACTCTCCGTCCCAGCGCTCATTGTTAGCTCCGGAGCCCTGTCCCCTCATCCGCATCTCCTCCGGTCTCTCCAAACCGACTCCGGTGTGGCAAAGACCCTGCAGCTGGTCTCCATGGCCAAAAGGCTCCCGGGAGGCAGATCCAGAAGTCCACAAAAAAAGCACCACAGAGGTCACGAAGGTGCCACCCCTTGTCACACAGTCCCAAAGCGTCCCGGACCAAAAGGCAAGAAAATATAATAACACATGAAAACAAGAGGGAAACACAAAAGGATGACACAAAAGCACAGATCTCCTGCCTACAGCAGCCACTACAGCAGCACCATCTTGGAAAAAAAAAAAAAAATTCTTGTCTTCTTTCATGAAGACAAGAATATAAGTTGGTGTATTTGATTCTGATGACTTGCATTGATTGGAATTAGACAGTGGTGCTGATAACGTCCGCATTTTCAAATGGAGGAAAAAAAAAGTCCTCCTTTCTGTCCAATACCACATGAAAGTGGTTGGATTTGGCATCTCATTTGTCCAACTTGCATACTCGTTTTTAAACACTTTGTTATGAGAGTAGCATATGTGTGTGGCCCTTTAATGTCTGGCAGCAGGTGAGTGACGTCAGTGACTGTGCGGGTGGGCAAGCAAGTGAGAAAGCGGTCGCTGAGGGCGGGGGAGAAATACATTGGCATCAAACTCCGTAGCTTGCTAGCTTTCTGAGACTCTTATTTTGTTAGCACAGGCAGGAAGAAACAGGTCTTTTATGGTGAAGACAGGAACTGTGCTGTCGGTCTTTAGAGTTTTGACAGTAGGTACGGAGTCTCTAGAAATAAAATGTGTTTCTCTGCGTCCGCCCTGTTAGTGATTTTTTTCTTAAATATGAGCACGCAGCAGCCAGCGTCATCTCACAAGATCCTCGGGTGCCGAGAATGTCAAACAACTGACGAAAGTGAAGTCTTGGTATGATTGATGATTGCTCATTTTTATGTCTATTTTTTAATGCCTGGCTTGAGATCGACTGACACACCCTCCGAGATCGACCAGTCAATCGCGATCGACGTAATGGGCACCCCTGGTGTAAACTGTACTGTTTCATATGATGTATTCTCTTCCTTTGCAATCTGCTAGTAAACATTTCAAATTGATCAATCAAACAACCTGCAAATCAGATGGAAAATTAGAGGAAAAATTTGTTTTGGGGGTATCCATAATACGCTGATAGGGAGAGCTTTTTATTTACACGATAAGTCGGATGTGTCTTTACCTCCATCCCTGAGGCCGACTCACCGAACCTCTAGGGTTCGATCGAACCCAGGTTAAGAACCACTGTGATGGAGTGATTGGAGCACATACTTGTTGGTCACAAAAAAACATTCACAAAGTTTGGTTCTTTTATGAATTTATTATGGGTCTACTGAAATTGTGACCAAATCTGCTGGGTCAAAAGTATACATACAGCAGGGGTGCCCATTACGTCGATCGCGAGCTACCAGTCGACCGCGGGGGGTGTGTCAGTCGATCTCCAGCCAGGCTTTTAAAAGAAATAGACCTAAAAATTAGTGATCATCAATCTTCACCAAGACGTCACTTAAATGACATTCACGGTACCGGAGGGTCTTGTGAGATGACGCTGGCTGCTGCAAGATCAGGCGAGAGGAAGGCGAGAAACACTTTTTATTTCAACAGACTCTCGCGCCGTACCTTCCGTAAAAACTCTAAAGGCCGACTGCACATTTCCTATCTTCACAATAAAAGCCCTGCTTCATGCTGCCTGCGCTAACTAAATACAGAGTCTCGGAAAACTGGCGTGCACAAGCGATCCCTCGGAAAGCTGGCGTGCACATCACTTGTGCACGCCAGCTTTCCGAGACTCTTATTTTGTTAGCGCAGGCAGCATGAAGCAGGGCTTTTATTGTGAAGATAGGAAATGTGCAGTCGGCCTTTAGAGTTTTGACGGAAAGGACGGCGCGAAAGTCTGTCGAAATAAAAAGTGTTTCTCGCCTTCCTCTCTGTCATTTTTTCATAATAATGAACTGGCAGCTGCCACAAGACCCTCGGGTGCCGTGAATGTCAATCAAGCAAGCTACGGAATTTGCCGCCAATGTTTTTCTTGTAAAGTGTATGGAAGCTGGATGAATTAGATGCCAAAAACCAACCACTTTCATGTGGTATTGTACAGAAAGGAAAACTTTTTTTCTCCTCCATTTGAAAATGTGGGCGTTATCATCATTACTGTCTGATTCCAATCAATGCAAGTCATCAGAATCAGGTAATACACCAACTTATATTCTTGTCTTTGTGAAAGAAAGACATCTATATGTGTTACACATGCTTGTATTATCATTAAACACATTTAACTTGTTTACAAAAATGTCTCTTTCATATATAAATAAATATAAATGATATATATAAATGAGGTAGATCCCCTCGAGTTGGTCAATTGAAAAGTAGCTCGCCTGCAGAAAAAGTGTGGGCACCCCCGACATACAGCAATGTTAATATTTGGTTACATGTCCCTTGGCAAGTGTCACTTCAATAAGGCGCTTTTGGTAGCCATCCACAAACTTATGGTTGAATTTTTGACCACTCCTCTTTCTTGAGATCCGTACTCTGATCTTCTCATATTATTGTTTATTGTTTCCATTGTTGTATCACTGCGTCATTCTACCTCTTATTTCCTGTTTGTTCCGTCACCATGGTCACTCATTAGTTCACCTGCTACTCACGGTCCCGCACACCTGCTACAAATAATCACTTTCCCTTTATAAGCCTTCCTCTTTTCACTCTTCTGCCTTGGACTCTAGTTTGCTCTCACGCAACTATACGTCTATTTTAATCGTTTGCTTTCACGCAATTCCTACTATTTTCGCGAGCTCTCACGCTACGTACCTCGTTATTAGCTCACATGCTAAATGTTTTATTTACTCCATTTTGTGTGCCAACGTTGCCAGTTTAATTTCCTATTTTGTACCTCCTAGTTCTCATACTAGCGTCTTTGGTTTGCCTTTTGTTAGCTCCAGTGTTTTTGTTATAGCTCTCCTTCTGTTATTTATAATAAATTGGTTATATCTTACCTTTTTTGTGTTCTTCGTTTTGACGCATCCTCGACATCCTTGACAAAATTGGTGCAGTTCAGCTAAATTTATTTTCTGACATGGACTTGTTTCTTCAGCATTGTCCATACATTTAAGTCAGGACTATGGGAAGGCCATTCTGAAACCTTAATTTTTGCCTGATTTAGCCATTCTTTTACCACTTTTTACATGTGTTTGGGGTCATTGTCCTGTTGGAACACCCAACTGCGCCCAAGACCCAACCTCCGGACTGATGATTTTAGGTAGTCCTGAAGAATTTGGAGGTAATCCTCCTTTTTCATTGTCCCATTTACTCTCTGTAAAGTACCAGTTCCATTGGCAACAAAACAGGCCCAGAGCATATTACTACCGCCACCATGCTTGATGGTAGGGATGGTGTTCCTGGGATTAAAGGCCTCAACTGTTCTCCTCCAAAAATATTGCTGGGTATTGTGGCCAAACAGTTAAATTTTTGTTCCTCCAGAAGATCTTATCTTTGTCCATGTGATGTCAGATGAAACAAAATTTGAGCTGTTTGGCCACAATACCCAGCAATATGTTTGGAGGAGTAAAAGTGAGGCTTTTATTCTCAGGAACACCAAGCCTACTGGAAATGTGTGATGCATTACATTGTGTTGCATGCATCTTCGAAACAAACTAAAACTGAACTGAACTGGAAAATAATGATTGTGAATAGAGATATCCGATAATATTGGACTGCCGATATTATCGGCCGATAAATGCTTTAAAATGTAATATCGGAAATTATCGGGATCGGTTTTTAAATTAGCGTTTTCAAAAACTAAAATGTATGACTTTTTAAAATGCCGCTGTGTAAACGGACGTAGGGAGAAGCACAGAGCGCCAATAAATCTTAAAGGCACTACCTTCGCGTGCCCGCCCAATCACATAATACCTACGGCTTTTCACACACAAGTGAATGCAAAGCATACTTGTTCAACAGCCATACAGGTCACAATGAGGGTGGCCGTATAAACCACTTTAACACTGTTACAAATGTGCGCCACACTGTGAACCCACACCAAACAAGAATGACAAACACATTTCGGAAGAACATCCGCACCGTCACACAACATAAACACAACAGAACAAATACTCAGAACCCCTCGCAGCACTAACTTTTCCCGGACGTCCCCCTCCCACAACCCCACCTACCTCAACTTCCTCATGCTTTCTCAGAAAGAGCATGTCTCAAATTCCAAGCTGCTGTTTTGAGGCATGTTATAAAAAATAATGTACAATGTGACTTTAATATTAAATATGGCAGTGCCATGTTGGCATTTTTTTCCATAACTTGAGTTGATTTATTTTCGAAAACCTTGTTACATTGTTTAATGCATCCAGCGGGGCATCACAACAAAATTAGGCAAATATAATGTGTTAATTCCACTATTGTATACATCGGTATCGGTTGATATCAGTATCGGTAATTACGAGTTGGACAATATCGGTTATAGGCAAAAAGGCCATTATCGGACTTCTCTAATTGTGAACGACAGGCAAAATAAAATAAAAAAGTGCAATTCCCTTTTAAAGGCAGATGTGATCTACCTTTAAATAACATCTTCCTTTAAATCTACGGTACAGCTCAGTTGGTAGAGCGGCCGTGTCAGCAACTTAAGGGTTGCAGGTTCGATACCCGCTTCCGCCATCCTAGTCACTGCCGTTGTGTCCTTTGGCAAGACACTTTACCCACCTGCTCCCAGTGCCACCCACACTGGTTTAAATGTAAAAATTAGATATCGGGTTTCACTCTGTAAAGCGCTTTGAGTGACTGGAGAAAAAGCGCTATATAAATATAATTCACTAATTCACTACTTCTTTTCAGTAAGTTTTTTCACGACTGCAGAGCGTAACTTTAAATTGAAAAAAAAAACACTTGGCAGATGGGCATTTATGTATTAATCATATCTATTGATGCTCTCTCGCATCCAGGTCAGTGCACTCTCAGAGCATTCCATCGATCGCAAGAGGAATGTTTGGTTGCAAACCAAACAGTCCATTTGCAAAGGATTGACTGCCCTGAGAGTATTAATCATAACTGTTATTAAAGGGTGACTCTTTCCTACAGTTTGATAAACAGAATATGCGGGTGACAATCCCCAATAATACATAAAGACTGCGTTGCGTCATGGGTGGCAGAATATCCATCCATCCATTTTCTACCGCTTATTCCCTTTTGGGGTCGCGGGGGGCGCTGGCGCCTATCTCAGCTACAATCAGGCGTAAGGCGGGGTACACCCTGGACAAGTCGCCACCTCATCGCAGGGCCAACACAGATAGACAGACAACATTCACACTCACATTCACACACTAGGGCCAATTTAGTGTTGCCAATCAACCTATCCCCAGGTGCATGTCTTTGGAGGTGGGAGGAAGCCGGAGTACCCGGAGGGAACCCACGCATTCACGTGGAGAACATGCAAACTCCACACAGAAAGATCCCGAGCCTGGGATTGAACCCAAGACTGCAGGACCTTCGTATTGTGAGGCAGGCGCACTAACCCCTCTGGGTGGCAGAATATGAAACAGCAATTTGAGTGGCATCCACACAGTGCGCCGGAGCATCAATGTAAACTCGCTATTCTATTTCTGTAGCACTCAGGCATGCGCATATTTAGCATATTTGGTTAGTGCACATTAGAGAGTGACTAAAGCCGTGACTCATTTACAGCCTCACGTTTAATTTGTGGCTCCCTCCGCAAAGTTCACCTTCCTTTTAGCCCGAATCCCACTTGGAAAGCAAGAAATTAGGACACTAGCTCCCAGGAGAATTTTGGAATAAAACAAGGTCAGTTGAAGATTTGCTGGTGATTGCATTTCTGTGAGTAATCATTGAAATTTTCGACTCTCTGCAGTTTGCGTGCCAGTAACACAGATTCCCCAAAGTTGTGCTGCAGTAAAGTCTTCGGCAGAGGTGGATGGAGTAGACACAAATTGCTCTTAAAGAGAACATTATCCCCAAACCTATGCAAGCGTCAATATATACCTTGATGTTGCAGAAAAAAGACCATGTATTTTTTAAACAATTTCCGAACTCTAAATGGGTGAATTTTGGCAAATTAAACGCCTTTCTGTTTATCGGTCTTTTAGCGATGACGTCAGAACGTGACGTCACCGAAGTAACACACCCGCCATATTCATTTTCACATTACAAACACCGGGTCTCAGCTCTGTTATTTTCCGTTTTTTCGACTAATTTTTGGAACCTTGGAGACATCATGCCTCCAAGGGAGGGATTCAAGTTGCACCACTGGCAAGAAATCTTCCGCCTGACCCCCACTGAATTTGCCAGAGTGTCTGCACATTTGACCGGCGATGCTAAGACAGACATGGCACAGAGATGTATGGATAACCTGCAGATGCATTTGCAACGATAAAGTCAACGAAATCACAAAGGTGAGTTGTGTTGATGTTGTTGACTTATGTGCTAATCAGACATGTTTGGTCATGGCATGACTGCCAGCTAATCGATGCTAACATGCTACGCTAATTGATGCTAACATGCTATTTACGCTAGCTGTATGTACATTTGAAACTAGATACCCACATTTAATGCGAAACAAACACTTAGCAATCGACGGATTTAAGTTGCTCCTGTGTCACAAGATGCGAAAGTCATGATCGTTTGGTTTGCACATTTTACCGGCGATGCTAAGAAGGCAGCCATGCTATGGGCCACTTCATTAGGTACACCCACGCTATTGCCGAATAGCGTCAATAGCTATTCGCTCAACAGCTTCAATTTCTTCTTCAATTTCGTTTTCGCTATCTGCCTCCATACTCTGACCATCTGTTTCAATACATGCATAATCTGTTGAATCGCTTAAGCCGCTGAAATCCAAGTCTGAATCCGAGCTAATGTCGCTATATCTTGCTGTGGTAACCGCCATGTTTGTTTGTATTGGCAGCACTGTATGACATCACAGGGAAATGAATAGTGGTTTCAAAGATAGCGAAAATAAAGCACTTTAAAGCTTTTTTTAGGGATATTCAGGGACCGGTAACATTTTGAAAAAAACTTCAAAAAATACAACAAGCCACTGGGAACTGATTTTTATTGTTTCTAACCCCTTTGAAATTGTGATAATGTTCCCATTTAAGGAAGGGGACTGTTACTTTAGAGAAGAGGTACGTCCAAACTTATTCCACTGATTGAAGAAGGTGGAGGCTACTTTCATACATTTTGTACAATAAGGGTTTGATTTACTAAAGGTTTATGTGTACTAAAACACGTGCAAAACTTAATAGCACACGCAAACTGAAACATGTGCAAAGTCGAATGCGTCTGTTACCAAAATAAAGCGTCTCTATCTTCATCAATAAGCAAAATATTTGCTGATCATCAAAACGCTTGTTATACATGGAGAAGATGCAAATATAATTATTTAGTGAAAGCAGTGTGATTAATCAACACTCATCATCGTTTTGCGAGCACTATTCTGTGTTGTATTGAAGTGAATTAACTCATTATGTTTTGCATATGGAGAATTTTCATATTCATCTTGAATAAAGCAAACCACCAAGTTTAAGTAAAACGTGGTATTTCAGTTTGAGCACATAATAAGATAAGGGCCCTTAGTTTAACATTCGCAGGTGGATTGAATCACTTCTTGAAAGAAAGAAGTCCTAATCCGTACTTCGGAATGCACAAGTGATAGCCCTATCCTTGAGAAGACACTACCTGACTAGCTCCACGCCAACGTTTAAGTTATGACTTTGTCACGCTTGGTGGGCATAGTGATGCCGGATTTGTTCATCCGTGGGTGCGTCGGGCAAAAACATAAGAAATTAAGATTTATTTAACTAATAAAACAGGTAAGAACAAAAACACTGGTGCTAGGCAGATAAGGCAAACAAAAGGCGCTAGCATGGGAGCTAGGGAAACAAACAGAAACGCTACACTTGGCACAAAAGGCACAAAAAGGGAAAACAAAAACAACTAGCATGAGAGCTAGGAATAAACGAAGCGTAACGCGAAAGCTAGTGTGTAAATACATTGAGAGCAGTCGTCACTTGTTGCATGAAAGCAAATTAGGTGTTACGGTAGCGCCGCATCGCTGATGTTCGGGGAGTGTCACCCCTCGATGCATGGGATCACAGCAGGCAGAAGTGAAGGTAGGAACAGGTTTTAATATCAATAACCAAAGTAATACTTGTACAAACGGAAAGAAAAGGTGTGCCAACGCACGGGAAGCAGAACACAAACGTGAGCAAAAGGCAGAGTTCAAAAAAGTCCATACAGCGCGAGCCGAGCGCGCAGAGGCTAAGCTATACTTAGCAGAGAGAATACAAAAAGACAAAACTAACGTTAACTGTTGCGTGATGCAAACAAACAGGCGACGAGGAACTGAGGTAGCAGGCGGTCTTAAATACAACACAAAAAATCAAAACAGGTGTGCTTCGGGAGTGCGTGCAGGAGGTGTAATTAAGTAGCCATGGTGACGAATGTAAACAAGGAAGTGTTCAACTGAAGGGATCGGCAGAGTCCAAACGTGATCAAAACATATCCAAAGCAAAACAATAAACGATCCATGTAGCGGATCGTGACATTACCCCCCCCCCCCCCCCCCCCCCCTTACGGGGAAGATCCCAGATACCCCAAAAAACCCAATATACAGACAACCCCCTCCCAAAACAAGACAGTCCAAACGGGACGGGAGGGCGGCGGGAGGACTTGGCGGAGGGTCGGAAAGTACCGTGTCCCCGAATCCACCGGGGACACAACAAGTGGCGGCGGCGGGTGGAACGTCGCTGCAAACACCGTCTGGGCGGGCGGAACCGCAGAGGCCACCTTAGTGGCTGACGAAGACCCGGGCGCGTCCTACGGGGAAGACGCGCGGGGTAGGGCCACAGCCGTGGCCGAAGTGGAGGAGGCTTGGCAGCAGCAGGCACCGATGCTGGGGCTGATGCCGGCAGAGGATCAGGTGCAGAGGCCGGCAGAGGATCAGGTGCAGAGGCCGGCAGAGGATCAGGTGCAGAGGCCGGCAGAGGATCAGGTGGAGAGGCCGGCAGAGGAGCAGGAGCTGAAGCCGGCACAGGAGCAGGAGCTGAAGCCGGCAGAGGAGCAGGAGCAGAAGCTGGCAGATGAGCAGGTGCAGAAGCCGGCAGATGAGCAGGTGCAGAAGCCGGCAGATGAGCAGTTGCAGAAGTCGGCAGAGGATCAGGAGCTGGTCTCCGCCGCGGAGCAGGTACTGGTGGAGCCGGAGCTCGTATCCGCCGCGGAGTAGGTACTGGTCTCCGCCGCGGAGCTGGAACGGGTATCAGCCGTGGAGCAGGCACAGGGACCCACCGAGGAGAACTAGGGGACTGGCTGAGAGAAGGACTAGGACTACGATTAGGGATAAGACAAACACTAGGGTTTGGGCAAGGACTTGTGTGAGGACCAGGACTAACAATCAAACTAGTGCTCTTGCAAGAGCTAGGGCAAGGACCAGGACTTACAATCTTACTGGTGCTCGGGCCAGGACTTGGACAAGGACTAGGACTAACAGTAACACTGGGGCTCGTACAAGAACTTGGGCAAGGACTAGGGTTCGGACTAGGACCACGAGGGGAATCAGAACTAATATTAAGATGACAAGAAACTAGACTCGGGACAGGACTCGGACTCGAAACAGGACTAGAACAAAAACTCGGACCAGGACTTGGACTATGACTCAATCTACAAGTGGGTCGACGAGTACGACTGGAACACGGACTAGGAAGACGGCGGGAACTTGAACTCTGAAAGACACTGGGACTAAAACAAGAACTAGGGCACGGACGGAACACAGGTGGAGGAGGTCTAGGTGGCCGAAGTGGCTTATCGGGTCTTAAGACAGGTGGTGGAGATCTAGTGGGATGTGCAGGCTTAACCGGGGGGAACTCTGGTGGAGGAAGTCTAATGGGCAGAAGTTTTATGTGCTGGAACAATGGTGGAAGGGGTTGAATTGAGGGTCAAGGCTTAGTGTTTCGCAGCTGTGCTACCGCCGTAGCACAGCTACTATCACTAACCCTCCCCTCAAGACCCGGATTCCAGGTGGGTTCCTTGTTGCCAGAGACTGACCCCAAGGGTGGGCGGTGGGAGGTTTGGAGGAGGGCAGACTCCCCCGACTAAAATGTCCAAAATCCTCACTAACAGGAGAGGAAAACACAGACTTGGGCGGGGAACGAGACTTACGAGGTGGGGAAGTAGGTGTGAGGGGCAAAGGCGGACTAGAGCTGTAGTGGCGAAAAATGTCCTGATAATAATTAATACTCGAATTAACGTCATTCTTAGGTGGGTGACTGGCTTCAGGGGTTCAAAAATTGTCCTTATAAATTTTCTTTAAAAAAAACAGGTCCTTAGGTGACAAATGAGAAAATTCTGACTCAAAAAACTCATCGTCGCTGCTATCAAAGGAAAAGGTAGGTGGAGTGTCTAACAAGGGGTTAACAGTGACGTCATAGGGAGGCGGGAACGAAGTGACGTCATGTTGAGTGACAGGGGAGGCGGGAGCTTGCGCGGGGCTAACAGCATGGTGACTGGGAACGGGAGAAGTGAACCAAGTACCAACCCTTAGCGAAGAGTCCTGGGTTGGAGCGGTGGAATACGTTGCTTGTCGGGGACGGGGTTCTGGAGGATCCCACGCGGGGTGTGCCAGGACCGGCTTCGAGATCAGTGACAGGTGCGTGGATGGCCCAACTCACCTGTCGCTCTGTTAAAACGCAGCAGCTGTGGAGGAGAGTTGGAGCACGAGCGAGAGTGAGACTGACAAACACAAAAGACAATAACTGAAAAGCACAACAGAGACTGGTATTGAAAAATAAACCAATGTTCTGAACTGTGAATGAAGCTGTCATGTCAGTGATCGAGGAACCCGGGGAGCGAGAGTCTTTTTTGGTCATGCAGAACTGAACCCGTTACAACTCCAGACAACATCGTAACACAATGAAGTCCACTTGTACATCATCCGATCATAAATGTGCTGGCAACATAACCCCATCCATCCCATCCATTTTCTACTGCTTATTCCCTTTGGGGTCGCGGGGGGGGCGCTGTTGCCTATCTCAGCTACAATCAGGCGGAAGGCGGGGTACACCCTGGACAAGTTGCAACCTCATCGCAGGGCCAACACAGATAGACAGACAACATTCACACTCACATTCACACACTTGGGACTATTTACTGTTGCCAATCAACCTATCCCCAGGTGCATGTCTTTGGAAGTTGGAGGAAGACGGAGTACCCGGAGGGAACCCACGCATTCACGGGGAGAACATGCAAACCCCACACAGAAAGATCCCGACCCCGGGATTGAACCCAGGACTACTCAGGACCTTTGTATTGTGAGGCAGACGCACTAAACCCTTCTTCCACCGTGAAGCCCTGGCAACATTACGTTAACATTAAGTTATGCTGACGTCTCTAATGTTGGTTTCACAATCAATGTGAAATGTTGGGCGGTTTAGCTCGGTTGGTAGAGCGGCCGTGCCAGCAACTTGAGGGTTCCAGGTTCGATTCCCGCTTCCGCCATCCTAGTCACTGCCGTTGTGTCCTTGGGCAAGACACTTTACCCACATGCTCCCAGTGCCACCCACACTGGTTTGAATGTAACTTAGATATTGGGTTTCACTATGTAAAGCGCTTTGAGTCACTAGAGAAAAAGCGCTATATAAATATAATTCAATTCAATTCAAATGCTGTCGGTCAGGTGCCAACCCCGCCCTGAATGCAGACCACATGCTGTGCGTGGAGCTTTACTATACGTGAAGGGCCTGTTTTGTGTGAAGACGCACATGTCGAATTTAAATGATTGAAAGACAAGGCGATTCATATGAAATTTGACCCAAACGTCATGTTCTGTCACTGATAAAAATATGATGAGAAAATGTTCCAATCAGTGCCATGAACTGCAAAGCATAAGTTTGTGATGTCAATTCCATGTCGGAGTTGAAGTGATGGTTTATAACGTATGTGTAACGTGCTTCGTGCTCGGGGTTCGTTGGTGACAGGAAGGATCAGGACTCAGGGTCAGGGTCAATGATTATTTTTATTTTCAACCCGTTCCATCTGGGAGATCCACTCACCTGTCAGCTCCTGCACACGCCCCTGCTCGAAGGAGACGCGCGGGCCACGCCCCCTGCACAGTATCTATTAATGATGTTGAAATGGTTTAATACGTTCAACTACATCATAGTAATAAAAAATATAGTTTGTTCATTGTGTTGCTCAATTAATATTATTTATATGGTGCTGCGATACCCGTGATTTCAGCCTTTTAAAGGGGAACATTATCACCAGACCTATGTAAGAGTCAATATATACCTTGACAATGCAGAAAAAAGACCATGTATTTTTTTAACCGATTTCCGAACTCTAAATGGGTGAATTTTGTTAAATTAAACGCCTTTCTGTTTATCGCTCTGGAGGTGATGATGTCAGAATGTGACGTCGCCGAGGTAATACAGCCGCCATTTTCATTTCCAACACATTGTAAACATTGGGTCTCAGCTCTGGTATTTTCCGTTTTTTCAACTATTTTTTGGAACCTTGGAGACATCATGCCTCGTCGGTGTGTTGTCGGAGGGTGTAACAACACTAACAGGGAGGGATTCAAGTTGCACCACTGGCCCGAAGATGCCAAAGTGTCTGCCGCCTGACCCCCATTGAATGTGCCAAAGTGTCTCCACATTTTACCGGCGATGACAGACATGGCACAGAGATGTATGGATAACCTGTAAATGCATTTGCAACAATAAATCCAACAAAATCACAAAGGTGAGTTTTGTTGATGTTGACTGCCAGCTAATCGATGCTAACATGCTATTTACCGGCGGTGCTAAAGCAGACATGGCACAGAGATGTATGGATAACCTGCAGATGCATTTGCAACTATATTACGTTTCCTTCCACCCACATTTAATGCGAAAAAAACACTTACCAATCGAAGGATTTAAGTTGCTCCAGTGTCACAAGATGCGAAAGTCCTGATTGTTTGGTCCGCACATTTTACCGGTGATGCTAACGCAGATATTCGGCCATGCTATGGCTATGAATAGCGTCAATATCTATTCGCTCAATAGCTTCAGTTTCTTCTTCAATACTTTCATACTCCAACCATCCATTTCAATACATGCGTAATCTGTTGAATCGCTTAAACCGCTGAAATCCGGGTCTGATTCCGAGCTAATGTCGCTATATCTTGCTGTGGTATTCGCCGTTGTTTGTTTACATTGGCAGCCCTGTATGACGTCACAGGGAAATTAATAGTCTCATCGCAAATAGCGAAAATCAAGCACTTCAAAGCTATTTTGAGAGATATTCAAAGACCAGTAAAATTTAGAAAAAAAAATCAAAAAATACAACAAACCACTGGGAACTGATTTTTATTGTTTTTAACCCTTTTGAAATTGTGATAATGTTCCCCTTTAAACAAGTTGAAAAACTTATTGGGGTGTTACCATTTAGTGGTCAATTGTACGGAATATGTACTGAACTGTGCAATCTACTAATAAAAGTTTTAATCAATCACACACACACACACACACACACACACACACATTAACAAACATTTTTCACACACACATTCTTGTATCTATTACCTTTTTGAGACCCCCGAAAAATGCCTACCTCTTTAGGACCACTTCTGGACGTATAAAGATTTGCATTTACAACTGGGAACTGATTTTTATTGTATTTAACCCTTTTGAAATTGTGATAATGTTCCCCTTTAAAGCTATTCTTACACCACCAGTTTTTGACCTCAGTATTTGTTAAATACTGGTTACCGTCCTGTATGTCAGTGGTTCTCAACCTTTTTTCAGTGATGTCTCCCCTGTGAGCATTTTTTTAATTCAAGTACCCCCTAATCAAAGCAAAGCATTTTTGGTTAAAAAAAAATAGATAAAGAAGTAAAATACAGCACTATGTCATCAGTTTCTGATTTATTAAATTGTATAACAGTGCAAAATGTTGCTCATTTGTAGTGGTCTTACTTGAAATTTTTTGGAAAAAAAAAATAACTGAAAACTTCTTGAAAAATAAACAAGTGGTTCAACTATAAATAAAGATTTCTACACATAGAAGTAATCATCAATTCAAAGTGCCCTCTTTGGGGATTGTAATAGAGATCCATCTGGATTCATCAACTTAATTCTAAACATTTCTTTACAAAAAATGAAATCTTTAACATCAATATTTATGGAACATGTCCCAAAAAAATGTAGCTGTCAACACTGAATATTGCATTGTTTCATTTTTTTCCACAGTTTATGAACTTACATTCATATTTTGTTGAAGTATTATTCAATAAATATATTCATAAAGAATTTTTGAATTGTTGCTATTTTTAGAATATTTAAAAAAAAATCTCATGTACCCCTTGGCATACCTTCAAGTACCCCCAGGGGTACACGTACCCCCATTTGAGAACCACAGCTGTATGTTATTGTGTTTGTCTGTTAGTTTATATGCTATTTCCTCAATAGTTAATGGTGGATGACCGGCAGACTGGTGGTTCTATTTTCATTCTAGGGGAGTGGAGGGATCTCTTGATGCAGTCATGAGTTCATCAGGTTTTACTTCTGTAGATTGCACTTGCTTAACTTTGGAAAGTTTTCTGAAAGTACTTGATTTGTAGTTGTGTAGAAGTTGTACCGCATTTTCTGAACCATAGGGTGCACCGGATTATAAAGCGTTCTGCCGATGAGCTGATCTGTTCAGGTCTTTTTTCATTCAAAAGACGCACTGGATTATAAGGTGCATTAAAGGCGTCGTATTATGATTTTTTTCTAAATTTAAAACATTTCCTTGTGGTCTACTTCAAGTCGCTTTCTGACAGTTGCTTCACGATGCGCCGTCCTTTTTACGTGGCTTACCTTCGACAGCGTCTTCTCCCCGTTATCTTTGTTGTAGCGGTGTAGCGTGCAAGGACGGGAGTGGAAGAAATGTCAAAAGATGGAGCTAACTGTTTTAATGACATTCAGACTTTACTTAAAGCAATAACTGAGCAGCATCTCCTCATCCGTGGCTCACTAGTGCAACAACAACGCTATAAGTTGGTCCCGTTAAAAACCGTCCAACCGGAACTCTCTAATAACTAAAGTTCCGTGGGTGAATTATGTAAACTCACTCCACAGTTCCATGACAAGATATGTTAGAACTTTACGCTACTCCATCCATCCATCGATTTTCTATCGCTTATTCTTTTGTAATGGCAGGGGGCGCTGGTGCCTATCTTAGCTACAATCGGGCGTAAGGCGGAGTACACCCTGGACAAGTCGCCACCTCATCGCAGGGCCAACACAGATAGACAGACAATTTAGTGTTGCCAATCAACCAATCCCCAGGTGCATGTCTTTGGAAGTGGGAGGAAGCCTGAGTACCCGGAGGGAACCCACGCATTCACGGGGAGAACATGCAAACTCCACACAGAAAGATCCCGAGCCCGGGATTGAACCCTGACTACATAGGACCTCTGTAATGTGAGGCAGACGCACCAACCAACCCCTCTTCCACTGTGAAACCCACTTTACGCTACTTTATACTAGAAATGGTAACAGCAGAGGGTGACTGTCCCATAACAAGAAGATAGAGAAAAAAAAAGAAGCTCATCGACTACGGTGTTGCCACGGACTCCACTGGCGGACTAGCCCAAATTTTCAGGACTTATGCAGATCTCAAATACACATCAGCAGGTACCAAAAGTTGGTAAAACAATATTGTGAAACAAAACGGCAAATGATATGTCTGCTAATGGGTCATTTGCGGTCCTTCGTAATACACACCATAGTAATACTTGTATTTCTGACTACGGTGGCCTTAAAGGGTCGACAATCCATCAAGCGGTGCGGCTTCAAAGTCATACTAAAACATTTTGACGGATTTTTGAGTGCTGTGTGTAATGTTATTTATTTTCAATGGAACATTTAAGTTTTGGTGTTGTTTACTGGCGTCTAATTGCAGTCTACAAGTATCTCTTCTGTGTGACTGTTAGAATAATTATGTACTGTATATATTATCATCATAACTTTATGCTTAAGGGCCGTTGATATAAATTATTGTCAATTGTGCTGAAGTTGTATTTTTGTATCTACGCAAGCTGACAATCCAAAATATTGTTTTTATAAGTGTTGTGTCCAGATTTGGCCTGCTGATGGCCAAGGCCGAACACCGGCGTGACACAGACAGAGCAGATACAAGGCGATTTGATTTGAGCTGTGTCACCTACTTTTTATTTATTTTATAATCATATATTGTGTCTAACTGGAGTTGTCGAGATTGCCCCCTTCCCTCAGCGACAGTTACAATGATGTAACAGGGCTTTCCAAATAAACAGAGGAACCGCACGGGCTTGACTTTTAGAACGTAGTTTGGATCTGTAACTAGAATACAGCCCGAAATACCTGTCTCCTCATGAGCTGAATCGAACTCTGTCTCTGCATGATTCCTTGCTTCTTGTCTGATTAATAGATGTCATCAGTGTTTGAACCTGACAGGGACTATCATCTACTGGTCACACTTACCATTACACCATGTACCAAATAAAATTGCTTGGAGGTCGGTAGGCACAACCACAATTATTCCGTACATTAGGCTCACCAGGTTGTAAGGTGCACTGTTGATTTTTAAGAAAATGAAAGGATGTTAAGTGTACCTTATAGTCCGAAAAATATGGTATATTAGTACAAGAAAAGGTTGCATTGCAGCCAGCATGTGCAGCTCAGCACCCACCTGTAAGAACTGTGACCTTTGCCACTGTGCAATCAAACGGCGAGTCCTTCAGAAGCAATTACATCACCATCCCAACGCCGTCCTGTAAACATGTCTGATGCGTCTTCTCGGGCGAGTTTTGGACCGTACGTGAGATAATATATGTTTCTGTTCCGCAGTGTGGGAAGGTCAGAGCAAATTGCGATGAATTATTAGTGTTCCAAGTCCATTGACTTGCCTCTCGACCCCTCGCCGCTATTGCTGTAGACCAGTGACGTGCTGTCAGGGGAGGCAAGTGAGGCAGTGAGCAACTGCCGCCAGGTGGCTTAACCAAAACAAAGTAATAAAATAAAATAAGTTTCAATATTTCTCTTTTGGTTAATGCTTTCTATGTGATTTTGGTGTGGTTCCTGTATATTTTGATAATTTTCTTGGTCAAAATCCATGTTTCCTGATCAAAAGAATGCAGCATACAAGAAGTGAGGCAGACACAGTCGGTGCCTCAATGGCTAAACACAGTGTGCGTGCGAGGGGGCGCATGCTTGCTGCCACGTGGAAAAGGCAGGCCATGAGGCAGCATGTACCTCAGCCTTAAGGTAGGGGGCGATATATTGTCAATTTGCAGTACTCTGATTCGCCACACTGGGAGAAATGGGGGCGCTCTAGCTCGCAGATATAGGTCTTTCCAGCGGAAGCCAGCATTTTTTTCTTTTCATTTTTTTTTAACTGTGTTTATAACAAACATGGCATTTTTATTAGAGTAAGCCAGCCTTTGTGGGTGTTTTTTGTCAGATGCAAAAATACTGTTTAATTTTTCGGAATAAATTTAAATGAAATGAATGTGTATGCCAACCGCATAAAGATGTCCAGGCATCGAGTAATTGTCTCTGGCCCCCTGCCTGGGAGAGGCAATGATGAGAGATATAGCAGATTAGTCTCTCTTAACAGGTGGCTGGATAGCTTCTGCAGACAACAGGGATTTACGTTTATTGATAATTGGCCCTCTTTCTGGGGCAAACCTGGCTTGCTGAGGAGAGACGGCCTTCACCCTAACCAGGAAGGCGCTATCCTCTTGTCTCGGAACATAGACTTCGCATTGAGCCACATTTGACTAACTGCACTAGAGCAAGCCCGGTCACAGGCAATTACAGAGCCTGCTAGCCTGGGTATGGAGTCAGTTAAGTTAGAGCTAGCCAGCGCCAGGCTGGATGATCCCTGTACACAGAGCAATTTTCGTAGAATAATACACAACTCACAAAATGTTTTTTCTACTGTGTCTATGACTTCGTCAGAGTTAGACATGCGTCCTACTGAGGTGGCAAATTATGATGCGTTCAGTTTATCGCAGCGCCAAGTAGACAATCTGAAAATTCCCGTCATATCAATTCCTAGATATGGTCGTAATTATTTTAAGTACACTGCGCATAATAAACGCAACATTATTAATATTGCTACTACGGATAATTTTATCAACAACTCCTTAAAACAGCCCACTACCTATAATATGGGCTTTCTAAACATCAGATCTTTGTCTCCCAAAACGTTATTAGTCAATGAGGTCATTAGAGACAACAACCTTAACGTCATCGGTCTTAGCGAAACCTGGCTTAAACCAGACGACTTTTTTGCGATAAATGAGGCATCCCCTCCTAACTATACGAATGCGCATATTGCCCGTCACCTCAAAAGGGGAGGGGGTGTCGCACTAATATACAACGAAAACTTTAACTTTAGTCCTAACTTAAATAATAAATATAAATCGTTTGAGGTGCTTTCTATGAAGTCTGCCACACCTCTGCCTCTGTGCCTGGCCGTTATCTACCGCCCCCCAGGGCCCTATTCGGACTTTATTAGTGAATTCTCAGAGTTTGTTGCTGATTTAGTGACGCACGCCGATAATATAATTATAATGGGGGACTTTAATATCCATATGAATACCCCATTGGACCCACCGTGCGTGGCGCTCCAGACTATAATTGATAGCTGTGGTCTTACACAAATAATAAATGAACCGACGCATCGCAGCGGTAATACGATAGACCTAGTGCTTGTCAGAGGTATCACCGTCTCCAAAGTTATGATACTCCCGTATACTAAAGTAATGTCCGATCATTACCTTATAAAATTCGAGGTTCAGACTCATGTTCGGCAAGCTAATAATAATAATAACTGCTATAGCAGCCGCAACATTAATGCTGCCACAACGACGACTCTTGCGGACCTACTGCCCTCGGTAATGGCACCGTTCCCAAAGTATGTGGGCTCTATTGATAACCTCACTAACAACTTTAACAACGCCCTGCGCGAAACCATTGATAGTATAGCACCGCTGAAGTTAAAAAAGGCTCCAAAAAGGCGCACGCCATGGTTTACTGAAGAAACTAGAGCTCAGAAATTATTATGTAGAAAGCTGGAACGCAAATGGCGCACGACTAAACTTGAGGTGCACCATCAAGCATGGAGTGATAGTTTAATAACTTATAAACGCATGCTTACCTTAGCTAAAACTAATTATTACTCAAATCTCATCCGCATTAATAAAAACGATCCAAAATTTTTGTTTAGTACAGTAGCATCGCTAACCCAACAAGGGACTCCTTCCAGTAGCTCCACCCATTCGGCAGATGACTTTATGAAGTTCTTTAATAAGAAAATTGAACTTATTAGAAAGGAGATTAAAGACAATGCGTCCCAGCTACAACTGGGTTATAGTAACACAGATACGATTGTATATACGGCGGATACTGCAAATATCCAAAATAGTTTCTCTCGTTTTGATGAAATAACATTAGAAGGATTGTTACAACGTGTAAATGGAATAAAACAAACAACATGTTTACTTGACCCATTTCCTGGGAAACTTATCAAGGAGCTTTTTGTATTATTAGGTCCATCAGTGCTAAATATTATAAACTTATCACTTTCCTCGGGCACTGTTCCCGTTGCATTCAAAAAAGCGGTTATTCATCCTCTCCTTAAAAGACCTAACCTCGATCCAGACCTCATGGTAAACTACCGACCGGTGTCTCACCTTCCCTTTATTTCGAAAATCCTCGAAAAAATTGTTGCAGAGCAGCTAAATGAGCACTTAGCGTTTAACAATCTATGTGAAACCTTTCAATCCGGTTTCAGGGCAAATCACTCGACTGAGACAGCCCTCGCAAAACTGACTAATGATCTATTGCTAACGATGGACTCTGATGCGTCATCTATGTTGCTGCTCCTCGATCTTAGCGCTGCTTTCGATACCGTCGATCATAATATTTTATTAGAGCGTATCAAAATACGAATTGGTATTTCAGACTCAGCCCTGTCATGGTTTAACTCTTATCTTACTGATAGGATGCAGTGCGTCTCCTATAACAGTGTGACCTCGGACTATGTTAAGGTAACGTGTGGAGTTCCCCAGGGTTCGGTCCTTGGCCCTGTACTCTTCAGCATCTACATGCTGCCGCTAGGTGACATCATACGCAAATACGGTATTAGCTTTCACTGTTATGCTGATGACACCCAACTCTACATGCCCCTAAAGCTGACCAACACGCCGGACTGTAGTCAGTTGGAAGCGTGTCTTAATGAAATTAAACAATGGATGTCCGCTAACTTTTTGCAACTTAATGCCAAAAAAACGGAAATGCTGATTATCGGTCCTGCTAGACACCGACCTCTATTTAATAATACAACTTTAACATTTGACAACCAAATAATAAAACAAGGTGACTCTGTAAAAAATCTGGGTATTATCTTCGACCCAACTCTCTCCTTTGAGTCACACATTAAAAGCGTTACTAAAACGGCCTTCTTTCATCTCCGTAATATCGCTAAAATTCGCTCCATTTTGTCCACTAAAGACGCCGAGATCATTATCCATGCGTTTGTTACGTCTCGTCTCGATTACTGTAACGTATTATTTTCGGGTCTCCCAATGTCTAGCATTAAAAGATTACAGTTGGTACAAAATGCGGCTGCTAGACTTTTGACAAGAACAAGAAAGTTTGATCATATTACGCCTGTACTGGCTCACCTGCACTGGCTTCCTGTGCACTTAAGATGTGACTTTAAGGTTTTACTACTTACGTATAAAATACTACACGGTCTAGCTCCAGCCTATCTTGCCGATTGTATTGTACCATATGTCCCGGCAAGAAATCTGCGTTCAAAAGACTCCGGCTTATTAGTGATTCCTAGAGCTCAAAAAAAGTCTGCGGGCTATAGAGCGTTTTCCGTTCGGGCTCCAGTACTCTGGAATGCCCTCCCGGTAACAGTTCGAGATGCTACCTCAGTAGAAGCATTTAAGTCTCATCTTAAAACTCATCTGTATACTCTAGCCTTTAAATAGACCTCCTTTTTAGACCAGTTGATCTGCCGCTTCTTTTCTTTCTCCTATGTCCCCCCCTCCCTTGTGGAGGGGGTCCGGTCCGATGACCATGGATGAAGTACTGACTGTCCAGAGTCGAGACCCAGGATGGACCGCTCGTCGGGACCCAGGATGGACCGCTCGCCTGTATCGGTTGGGGACATCTCTACGCTGCTGATCCGCTTGAGATGGTTTCCTGTGGACGGGACTCTCACTGCTGTCTTGGAGCCACTATGGATTGAACTTTCACAGTATCATGTTAGACCCGCTCGACATCCATTGCTTTCGGTCCCCTAGAGGGGGGGGGTTGCCCACATCTGAGGTCCTCTCCAAGGTTTCTCATAGTCAGCATTGTCGCTGGCGTCCCACTGGATGTGAATTCTCCCTGCCCACTGGGTGTGAGTTTTCCTTGCCCTTTTGTGGGTTCTTCCGAGGATGTTGTAGTCGTAATGATTTGTGCAGTCCTTTGAGACATTTGTGATTTGGGGCTATATAAATAAACATTGATTGATTGATTGATTGAATATGGAAGATTATATACTCTAGACAAGATGAAATACTTGTCTAAACTGGACTTTAAAGGCATACTGAAATGAGATTTTCTTATTTAAACAGGGATAGCAGGTCCATTCTATGTGTCATACTTGATCATTTCGCGATATTGCCATATTTTTGCTGAAAGGATTTAGTAGAGAACCTCGACGATAAAGTTTGCAACTTTTAGTCGGTAATAGAAAAGCCTTGCCTGTACGACAATCCGCAGACGATGACGTCACCCGTGTGAGGGCTCCTCACGTCTTCACATTGTTTATAACGGGAGCCTCCAACAAAAAGAGCTATTTGGACCGAGAAAACGACAATTTCCCCATTAATTTGAGTGAGGATGAAAGATTTGTGTTTGAGGATATTGATAGCGAAGGGCTAAAAAAAAAAAAAAAAAAAAAATCAAGTAAAAAAAAAAAAAGGCGATTGCATAGGGACGGATTCAGATGTTTTTAGACACATTTACTAGGATATTTCTGGGAAATCCCTTATCTTTCTATTGTGTTGCCAGTGTTTTTGTCACACCTGGGTGAAGTCTTGTCTGGGTTTCGTCTGGTTTCATGTTTTTTCATTTCCTGTTTTATTTTGAAATACTGACTCTGCCTCTCGTTTCAGATAACTTACCCTTCCTCCTGTTTCACTGGTCTGACGTCCTTCCTGATTGCCTGATTGTGCCCACCTGTGTCACCCTCCCTCATGTGTATAAATGTCTCGCCCTCCTCATGTCCTGTGCCAGAGTGTTTCATATCTTTTGTGCGTACCTCCAGCGTTCCATGTCCACAGTCATTGCCACGTTTTTGTACCCTTTTGGTCCACGGGACTTTATTTGTTTGTGAACCTTTTTGTCAGGTAAGATTAGCTTCTTAGCATTGCCTCCGTTGGAGCGCTTTTTGTTGTATTTTGCATTTGGTATTCTTAGCACCTTTTTTCCCTCCGCTGCTGGAGCGTTTTGAGTTTATTGAGATTTTTGTTAGTTTAGAGGTTAGGTAAGCTCTGTTTTGATAGCCTGTTTAGTTTCTCCCCTTTTGGACCCTTTCCATTATCCAAATAAATATATTTTCTTAAAATCCTGCATCTGTGTTCAGAGTCCTGTTCTGGCCGTGACAGTTTTAGTGAGTTTAATAGTACCTGATAGTCGGAGGGGTGTGTCCACGGGTGTCTTGAGGCCAGTGTCTGAGGGACGTCGACGGCAGCTGTATGGACGGCACAAGGTCAGCTGATCTCCGGTAAGTGGCGATTTTTTACCACAATTTTCTCACCGAAAATTGCTGGTTGACATTTTGTCGGGATCCATGTTCGCTTGACCGCTCTGATCCATAGGAAAGCTTCACCTCCGGGAATTTTAAACAAGGAATCACAGTGTGTTTGTGTGGCTAAAGGCTAAAGCTTCCCAACTCCATCTTTCTACTTTGACTTCTCCATTATTAATTGAAAAAATTGCAAAAGATTCAGCAACACAGATGTCCAAAATATTGTGTAATTAGGCGGTTAAAGCAGACGACTTTTAGCTGTGTGTGTGCGCAGCGCTCATATTTCCCTACAGTCCGTGACATCACGCGTACACGTCATCATTCCGCGACGTTTTCGACAAGAAACTCCCGGGAAATTTAAAATTGCAACTTAGTAAACTAAAAAGGCCGTATTGACGTGTGTTGCAATGTTAATATTTCATCATTGATATATAAACTATCAGACTGCGTGGTCGGTAGTAGTGGGTTTCAGTAGGCCTTTAAGACAATCCAATCCACTTTATTTATATAGCACATTTAAACAACAATAACGTTTCCAAAGTGCTGCACAGCCATGTTAAAAACAATATTAAAAAAACAATATTATGCTCCACCTATGACTGAATAAAAACAAAAAATAAATAAATATAAAACCAATATAAAAAAACAATATAAAAACAAATATGATTAAAAACTATTTTAAAGGGTAAAATTAATTAAAACAGTAAAATAGAAATCAAAGTGTATAAAAAACAGAGAGGACAACAGAGAACAGAGGACCACACAACTCACGTAGTGTTAAAAGCCAAAGAATAAAAGTGGGTCTTAAGACGAGACTTAAAACACTCCACTGTGGAAGCAGTTTGAACATGGAGGGGCAGAGTGTTCCAGAGTTTAGGGCCGACCACAGAGAAGACCCTGTCTCCCCTGGTCTTAAGTCTGGTCTTGGGCACCACGAGCTGGAACTGGCTCTCGGACCTCAGAGCGCGCGCAGGGATGTAAATTTGGATGAGGTCCGAGATATATTAAGGTGCCAGTCCATGTAAAGATTTAAAAACAAACAGCAATGTTTTAAAATCAATTCTAAAATGAACAGGGAGCCAGTGCAAACTCTGAAGAATTGGGATTATATGCTGGCGTTTCCTGGCCCCTGTTAAAAGTCGTGCTGCCGCATTCTGGACTAACTGCAACCGGGAGAGAGCTTTTTGGCTAATGCCAGCAAAAAGTGCATTGCAGTAGCCCAGGCCACTTGAAATAAAAGCATGCACGACTTGTTCAAAAAGGTTAAAAGATAAAAACGGTTTAACCTTTACTAAAAGACGAAGGTGATAAAAACACGATTTTAAAACGGCATTGACTTGTTTGTCTAGTTTAAAATCGCTGTCTATAGTGACGCCAAGGCTGGTGACTTTGGGACGCACATAATTTTGCAATGGTCCCAAGTCAGTGAGGGCCGGACCAAAAACAAAAATTTCCTTTTTTCTCTCATTCATGACAAAATTAATGTGGTCATAAAAAGTATGTTTAAAATGGAGGATAGCTATTGTTGCTTCAGACACAAATGCAGAAAGGTAAGATACACTCACAATACTTGATTTATTTTGTTAAAAGCAAATCAATCAATCAATCAATGTTTACTTATATAGCCCTAAATCACTAGTGTCTCAAAGGGCTGCACAAACCACTACGACATCCTCGGTAGGCCCACATAAGGGCAAGGAAAACTCACACCCAGTGGGACGTCGGTGACAATGATGACTATGAGAACCTTGGAGAGGAGGAAAGCAATGGATGTCGAGCGGGTCTAACATGATACTGTGAAAGTTCAATCCACAATGGATCCAACACAGTCGCGAGAGTCCAGTCCAAAGCGGATCCAACACAGCAGCGAGAGTCCCGTTCACAGCGGAGCCAGCAGGAAACCATCCCAAGCGGAGGCGGATCAGCAGCGCAGAGATGTCCCCAACCGATACACAGGCGAGTGGGACATAGAAGAAAAAGAAAAGAAACGGCAGATCAACTAGTCTAAAAAGGGAGTCTATTTAAAGGCTAGAGTATACAAATGAGTTTTAAGGTGAGACTTAAATGCTTCTACTGAGGTGGCATCTCGAACTGTTACCGGGAGGGCATTCCAGAGTACTGGAGCCCGAAATGAAAACGCTCTATAGCCCGCAGACTTTTTTTGGGCTTTGGGAATCACTAATAAGCCGGAGTCCTTTGAACGCAGATTTCTTGCCGGGACATACGGTACAATACAATCGGCAAGATAGGATGGAGCTAGACCGTGTAGTATTTTATACGTAAGTTGTAAAACCTTAAAGTCACATCTTAAGTGCACAGGAAGCCAGTGCAGGTGAGCCAGTACAGGCGTAATGTGATCAAACTTTCTTGTTCTTGTCAAAAGTCTAGCAGCCGCATTTTGTAACAACTGTAATCTTTTAATGCTAGACATGGGGAGACCCGAAAATAATACGTTACAGTAGTCGAGGCGAGACGTAACAAACGCATGGATAATGATCTCGGCGTCTTTAGTGGACAGAATGGAGTGAATTTTAGCGATATTACGAAGATGAAAGAAGGCCGTTTTAGTAACGATTTTAATGTGTGACTCAAAGGAGAGAGTTGGGTCGAAGATAATACCCAGATTCTTTACCGAGTCGCCTTGTTTAATTGTTTGGTTGTCAAATGTTAGAGTTGTATTATTAAATAGAGTTCGGTGTCTAGCAGGACCGATAATCAGCATTTCCGTTTTTTTGGCGTTGAGTTGCAAAAAGTTAGCGGACATCCATTGTTTCATTTCATTTTCATTTATGCTGTTATGCTGATGACACCCAACTCTACATGCCCCTAAAGCTGACCAACACGCCGGATTGTAGTCAGCTGGAGGCGTGTCTTAATGAAATTAAACAATGGATGTCCGCTAACTTTTTGCAACTCAACGCCAAAAAAACGGAAATGCTGATTATCGGTCCTGCTAGACACCGAACTCTATTTAATAATACAACTTCAACATTTGACAACCAAACAATTAAACAAGGCGACACGGTAAAGAATCTGGGTATTATCTTCGACCCAACTCTCTCCTTTGAGGCGTTACTAAAACGGCCTTCTTTCATCTCCGTAATATCGCAAAAATTCGCTCCATTCTGTCCACTAAAGACACTGAGATCATTATCCATGCGTTTGTTACATCTCGCCTCGACTACTGTAACGTATTATTTTCGGGTCTCCCCATGTCTAGCATTAAAAGATTATAGTTGGTACAAAATGCGGCTGCTAGTGGGGCTAAAAACAAAGCAGAAGGCTAATCGCCACAGAACACCACTTCCCTCCATCCTAAAGACGGATTTAAATGGAAAATGCGAGACTACTGGTCTGGGTAAGGAGTCAGTTAAATTAGAACACGTTTTTTCTGCTTTGAGTGTTTTCAGAGTTGGACATGTGTTTTACTGAGGTGGCTAACTATGATGCGTGCAGTTTATCAAAGCAACAAACAAACAATCGGAAAATCCCCGTTACTGAGGTGGCTAACTATGATGCGTGCAGTTTATCAAAGCAACAAACAAACAATCGAAAAATCCCCGTTACTGAGGTGGCTAACTATGATGCGTGCAGTTTATCAAAGCAACAAACAAACAATCGGAAAATCCCCGTTACTGAGGTGGCTAACTATGATGTGTGCAGTTTATCAAAGCAACAAACAAACAATCGGAAAATCCCCGTTACTGAGGTGGCTAACCATGATGCGTGCAGTTTATCAAAGCAACAATCAAACAATCGGAAAATTCCTGTCGTATCAATTCCTAGATATGGTCGTAACTATACTAAATGCACTGGGCATAATAAACACAACATTATTAATATTGCTACTACGGATAATTTGATCAAAAACTCCCTAAAACAGCCCACTACCTATAATATAGGTTTTTTAAACATAAGATCATTGTCTCCTAAAACGTTGTTAGTTAATGATATTATCAGAGACAACAATCTTAACGTCATCGGTCTCAGTGAAACCTGGCTTAAACCAAACTACTTTTTTGCGCTAAATGAGGCATGTCCTCCTAACTTTACACATGCGCATATTGCCCGTCCGCTTCAAAGGGGTGGGGGGGTCGCACTAATATACAACGAAAACTTTAACCTTAGTCCTAACATAAATAATAAATATAAATCGTTTGAGGTGCTTACTATGAAGTCTGTCACACCGCTGCCTCTACACCTGGCTGTTATCTACCGCCCCCCAGGGCCCTATTCGGACTTTATCTATGAATTCTCAGAGTTCGTTGCTGATCTAGTGACACACGCCGATAATATAATCATAATGGGGGACTTTAATATCCATATGAATACCCCATCGGACCCACCGTGCGTAGCGCTCCAGACTGTAATTGATAGCTGTGGTCTCACACAAATAATAAATGAACCCACGCATCGCAACGGTAATACGATAGACCTAGTGCTTGTCAGGGGTATCACCGTCTCCAAAGTTACGATACTCCCGTATACTAAAGTATTGTCCGATCATTACCTTATAAAATTCGAGGTTCAGACGCATGTTCGTCAAACTAATAATAATAATAACTGCTATAGCAGCCGCAACATTAATACGGCCACAACAACAACTCTTGCTGACCTACTGCCCTCGGTAATGGCACCATTCCCAAAGTATGTGGGCTCTATTGATAACCTCACTAACAACTTTAACGACGCCCTGCGCGAAACCATTGATAACATAGCACCGCTTAAGTTAAAAAAGGCTCCAAAAAAGCGCACCCCGTAGTTTACAGAAGAAACTAGAGCTCAGAAATTATTATGTAGAAAGCTGGAACGCAAATGGCGCACAACTAAACTTGAGGTGCACCATCAAGCATGAGTGATAGTTTAATAACTTATAAACGCATGCTTACCTTAGCTAAAGCTAAATATTACTCAAATCTCATCCACCGTAATAAAAACGATCCTAAATTTTTGTTTAGTACGGTAGCATCGCTAACCCACAAGGGACTCCTTCCAGTAAGCTCAACCCACTCAGCTGATGACTTATGCAATTCTTTAGTAAGAAAATTGAAGTCATTAGAAAGGAGATTAAAGACAATGCGTCCCAGCTACAACGGAGTTCTATTAACACTGACACGATTGTATATACGGCGGATACTGCCCTCCAAAATAGTTTCTCTCGTTTTGAGGAAATAACATTAGAGGAATTGTTACAACGTGTAAATGGAATAAACAGACAACATGTTTACTTGACCCTCTTCCTGGGAAACTGATCAAGGAGCTCTTTGTATTATTAGGGTCCATCAGTGCTAAATATTATAAACTTATCACTCTCCTCGGGCAGTGTTCCCTAGCATTCAAAAAAGCGGTTATTCATCCTCTTCTTAAAAGACCTAACCTCGATCCTGACCTCATGTAAACTACCGACCGGTGTCTCACCTTCCCTTTATTTCAAAAATCCTTGAAAAAATTGTTGCGGAGCAGTTAAATGAACACTTAGCATCTAACAATCTATGTGAAACCTTTCAATCCGGTTTCAGGGCAAATCACTCCACGGAGACAGCCCCTCGCAAAAATGACTAATGATCTATTGCTAACGATGGATTCTGATGCGTCATCTATGTTGCTGCTCCTCGATCTTAGCGCTGCTTTCGATACCGTCGATCATAATATTTTATTAGAACGTATCAAAACACGAATTGTATGTCAGACTTAGCCCTGTCTTGTTTAACTCTTATCTTACTGATAGGATGCAGTGTGTCTCCCATAACAATGTGACCTCGGACTATGTTAAGGTAACGTGTGGAGTTCCCCAGGGTTCGGTCCTTGGCCCCTGCACTCTTCAGCATCTACATGCTGCCGCTAGGTGACATCATACGCAAATACGGTGTTAGCTTCCACTGTTTATGCTGATGACACCCAACTCTACCATGCCCCTAAAGCTGACCAACACGCCGGATTGTAGTCAGCTGGAGGCGTGTCTTAATGAAATTAAACAATGGATGTCCGCTAACTTTTTGCAACTCAACGCCAAAAAAACGGAAATGCTGATTATCGGTCCTGCTAGACACCGAACTCTATTTAATAATACAACTCTAACATTTGACAACCAAACAATTAAACAAGGCGACACCGTAAAGAATCTGGGTATTATCTTCGACCCAACTCTCTCCTTTGAGGCACACATTAAAAGCGTTACTAAAACGGCCTTCTTTCATCTCCGTAATATCGCTAAAATTCGCTCCATTCTGTCCACTAAAGACGCCGAGATCATTATCCATGCGTTTGTTACGTCTCGCCTCGACTACTGTAACGTATTATTTTCGGGTCCCCCCATGTCTAGCATTAAAAGATTACAGTTGGTACAAAATGCGACTGCTAGACTTTTGACAAGAACAAGAAAGTTTGATCACATTACGCCTGTACTGGCTCACCTGCAGTGGCTTCCTGTGCACTTAAGATGTGACTTTAAGGTTTTACTACTTACGTATAAAATACTACACGGTCTAGCTCCATCCTATCTTGCCGATTGTATTGTACCATATGTCCCGGCAAGAAATCTGCGTTCAAAGGACTCCGGCTTGTTAGTGATTCCCAAAGCCCAAAACAAGTCTGCGGGCTATAGAGCGTTTTCCGTTCGGGCTCCAGTACTCTGGAATGCCCTCCCGGTAACAGTTCGAGATGCCACCTCAGTAGAAGCATTTAAGTCTCACCTTAAAACTCATTTGTATACTCTAGCCTTTAAATAGACTCACTTTTTAGACCAGTTGATCTGCTGTTTCTTTTCTTTTTCTTCTATGTCCCACTCTCCCTTGTGGAGGGGGTCCGGTCCGATCCGGTGGCCATGAACTGCTTGCCTGTGTATCGGCTGGGGACATCTCTGCGCTGCTGATCCGCCTCCGCTTGGGATGGTTTCCTGCTGGCTCCGCTGTGAACGGGACTCTCGCTGCTGTGTTGGATCCGCTTTGGACTGGACTCTTGCGACTGTGTTGGATCCATTATGGATTGAACTTTCACAGTATCATGTTAGACCCGCTCGACATCCATTGCTTTCCTCCTCTCCAAGGTTCTCATAGTCATCATTGTCACCGATGTCCCACTGGGTGTGAGTTTTCCTTGCCCTTATGTGGGCCTACCGAGGATGTCGTGGTGGTTTGTGCAGCCCTTTGAGACACTAGTGATTTAGGGCTATATAAGTAAACATTGATTGATTGATTGATTGATAGACTTTTGACAAGAACAAGAAAGTTTGATCACATTACGCCTGTACTGGCTCACCTGCACTGGCTTCCTGTGCACTTAAGATGTGACTTTAAGGTTTTACTACTTACGTATAAAATACTACACGGTCTAGCTCCATCCTATCTTGCCGATTGTATTGTACCATATGTCCCGGCAAGAAATCTGCGTTCAAAGGACTCCGGCTTATTAGTGATTCCCAAAGCCCAAAAAAAGTCTGCGAGCTATAGAGCGTTTTCCGTTCGGGCTCCAGTACTCTGGAATGCCCTCCCGGTAACAGTTCGAGATGCCACCTCAGTAGAAGCATTTAAGTCTCACCTTAAAACTCATTTGTATACTCTAGCCTTTAAATAGACTCCCTTTTTCGACCAGTTGATCTGCCGTTTCTTTTCTTTTTCTCCTATGTCCCACTCTCCCTTGTGGAGGGGGTCCGGTCCGATCCGTTGGCCATGTACTGCTCGCCTGTTTATCGGCTGGGGACATCTCTGCGCTGCTGATCCGCCTCCGCTTGGGATGTTTTCCTGCTGGCTCCGCTGTGAACTGGACTCTAGCGACTGTGTTGGATCCACTATGGATTGAACTTTCACAGTATCATGTTAGACCCGCTCGACATCCATTGCTTTCCTCCTCTCCAAGGTTCTCATAGTCATTATTGTCACCGACGTCCCACTGGGTGTGAGTTTTCCTTGCCCTTATGTGGGCCTACCGAGGATGTCGTAGTGGTTTGTGCAGCCCTTTGAGACACTAGTGATTTAGGGCTATATAAGTAATCATTGATTGATTGATTGATGTCCAGGTCTGACAGTTGACAGCTAGATTTTTTGTAGACATGTTCCATAAATATTGATGTTAAAGATTTCTTTTTTTTGTGAAGAAATGTTTAGAATTAAGTTGATGAATCCAGATGGATCTCTATTACAATCCCCAAAGAGGGCACTTTAAGTTGATGATTACTTCTATGCGTAGAAATCTTTATTTATAATTGAATCACGTGTTTATTTTTCAACAAGTTCTTAGTTCTTAAAAAAAGGCAAAACAAAAAGCGCGCTCGATGGCGGATACTTCTTAACTGTCTATGCGACGTCAAGGCTTGGTTAGCCCAGAATTTTTTAATAATGAATGAGGGAAAAACGGAAATTTTAGTTTTTGGTCCGGCCCTCACTGACTTGGGACCATTGCAAAATTATGTGCGTCCCAAAGTCACCAGCCTTGGCGTCACTATAGACAGCGATTTTAAACTAGACAAACAAGTCAATGGCGTTTTAAAATCGTGTTTTTATCACCCTCGTCTTTAAGTAAAGGTTAAACTGTTTTTATCTTTTAACCTTTTTGAACAAGTCGTGCAAGCTTTTATTTCAAGTGGCCTGGACTACTGCAATGCACTTTATGCTGGCATTAGCCAAAAAGCTCTCTCCCGGTTGCAGTTAGTCCAGAACGCGGCAGCACGACTTTTAACAGGGGCCAGGAAGCGCCAGCATATAACCCCAATTCTTCAGAGTTTGCACTGACTCCCTGTTCATTTTAGAATTGATTTTAAAACATTGCTGTTTGTTTTTAAATCTT
Organism: Nerophis ophidion; assembly: GCF_033978795.1. Classification (NCBI taxonomy): domain Eukaryota; kingdom Metazoa; phylum Chordata; class Actinopteri; order Syngnathiformes; family Syngnathidae; genus Nerophis; species Nerophis ophidion. Next base: position 71,064,288 of record NC_084615.1, on the reverse strand, counting down.
TACATGGACTGGCACCTCAATATATCTCGGACCTCATCCAAATTTACATTCCTGCGCGCGCTCTGAGGTCCGAGAGCCAGTTCCAGCTCGTGGTGCCCAAGACCAGACTTAAGACCAGGGGAGACAGGGCCTCCTTCTCTGTGGTCGGCCCTAAGCTCTGGAACACTCTGCCCCTCCATGTTCAAACTGCTTCCACAGTGGAGTGTTTTAAGTCTCGTCTTAAGACCCACTTTTATTCTTTGGCTTTTAACACTACGTGAGTTGTGTGGTCCTCTGTTCTCTGTTGTCCTCTGTGTTTTTTATACACTTTGATTTCTATTTTACTGTTTTAATTAATTTTACCCTTTAAAATAGTTTTTAATCATATTTGTTTTTATATTGTTTTTATTGGTTTTATATTTATTGATTTTTTGTTTTTATTCAGTCATTGGTGGAGCATAATATATATATATATATATATATATATATATATATATATATATATATATATATATATATATATATATATATATATATATATATATATATATATATATATATATATATATACTTTTTTTATTTTATTTTATTTATTTATTTATTTATTTATTTATTTTTTAATATTGTTTTTAACGTGGCTGTGCAGCACTTTGGAAACATTATTGTTGTTTAAATGTGCTATATAAATAAAGTGGATTGGATTGGATTGGATTAGTTATTTTTAGATCTATTTTTCCAAATAGTTCAAGAAAGACCACTACAAATGAGCAATATTTTGCACTGTTATACAATTTAATAAATCAGAAACTGAAGACATAGTGCTGTATTTTACTTTTTTATCTCTTTTTTTCAACCAAAAATGCTTTGCTCTGATTAGGTGCTACTTGAATTAAAAACATGTTCACAGGGGGTACATCACTGAAAAAAGGTTGAGAACTACTGCTCTCATGTGCAACCTAAATCAACAATGACTAGAGATGCACATATGAATTTGAGTAAAAAAAAATTAAAAAAAAGAAGAAAAAAAAGTATGCACGCCTCACCCCGTGTTTAGTTCACCGCACGTCACTGTTGTAGACTGACAACTGAATTGCACCGTGCCAGTTGCTTCTCACAGAGGACCAAGATCTCATTGGGGAAGGGACAGACAGCCGATGACATCATGCAGCTCCATGGACGGCTGACAGGATGAGTCAGGTGAATGTGGGCAGACTGAAAGTCACAAGGAACAAAACCTACGGTGAAGCCGCTTCCCATTCAGTCAATGTCAAAGTGAGCGGAATGATGTTGGCAGCCGTAGTGTACAACAAAGGCCACGTCTGCGGGTAATAACGCTATTAGAATTGTGAAATATGAGAAGATCATCCGTGGCTGCTTCCACCAGGCAGCGTTGCCAGTCCTGACATGTTGCATGGAGCTAAAAGCTGAAATTCCCGCTGCTTCCTAATACTCCCTAATCGTGTCAGAACGTCTCTACTCGCTATTTACTGTCACTGTCAAAAACCAGGTTTTAGACACGCTATTTTCACTCGTATTTATAGGCACGTCAAGCCAACACCATGTACTTTATGGTCCTAAACCACAGGGTTAGGGTTATCAACTTCATGTAAACGTCAATTTAACATCTGAGGTTACGCACACAAAATGGCAATTCCTTGTTGTTGTGCCTTAGCTGTGGATACTGCCGTATTACCAGAGGTGGGTAGAGTAGTCAGAAATTGTACTCAAGAGTACAGTTACTTTAGAGATTTATTACTCAAGTAAAAGTAAGGAGTAGTCACCCAAATATTTACTTGAGTAAAAGTAAAAAGTATGTTGTGAAAAAACTACTCAAGTACTGAGTAACTGATGAGTAACCTGATTACGGCAACAAATAATGCACAAAAACATAAAAATAGCAATGAGCAAATTCAGAGCCAGGAATATCTCTTAAGCAACTAAAACAATAATATATATTAAATAATAGTACATTAAAACAAAATTTAAAAAAATGGCACATTGAGCCACAATAACTTAACAGCACCATAGCCTCAGTAGGCATTCATTGATTTGATTGATTGATTAAAACTTTTATTATTAGATTGCACAGTACAGTACATATTCCCTACAATTGACCACTAAATGGTAACACCACAATAAGTTGTTCAACGTTTATTCAATTACTTAGTAAATGACCAAGTCGAGGTGATCTACCTCATATATACATATACATATACACACATATCATTTATACACACACATATCATATATATATATATATATATATATATATATATATATATATATATATATATATTTATTTATTTTGCCGTTTTTGCTCACATGTTGAAGGTGTTTTAATGAATATACACGCATGTTTAACATATAGATTCCTATCTTTCATGAAGACAAGAATATAAGTTGGTGTATTACCTGATTCTGATGACTTGCATTGATTGGAATCAGACGTTCACGTTTTCAAATGGAAGAGAATAAAAGTTCCTCTTTTCTGTCTAATACCACATGAAAGTCGTTGGTTTTTGGCATCTTATTAGTCCAGCTTCCATATTCGTTTTTATACACTTTACAAGAAATACATTGGCGGCAAACTCCGTAGCTTGCTAGCTTGTTTGCTTTGGCTTTCGGAGACTCTTATTTTGTTAGCGCAGGCACGATGGAGCGGCGCTTTTATTGTGAAGACAGGAACTGTGCGATCAGTCTTTAGGCTTTTGACGGGAAGTACGGTTGAAATAAAAAGTTTCTTTTTTCCTTTACACTTTTGATTGATTGGTTGAAACTTTTATTAGTAGATTGCACAGTACAGTACATATTCCGTACAAATGACCACTAAATGGTAACACCCCAATAAGTTTTTTAAGTTGTTTAAGTCGGGTCATGTGACCGCCTGGCTTTGTTTGATTGGTCCAACGTCACCAGTGACTGCATGTGATTGGTGAAAAGCAGGCATGCGTGGATTCTACTTTGAAGCTCTGTCATAAACCAAAACAAACATTAATAGATCGATTAAAAAAAAGTAGCGAGTAGCGAGCTGATTGTAGATAAATGGAACGGAGTAAAAGTAGCGTTTCTTCTCTATAAATATCGTCAAGTAAAAGTAAAAGTAGGTTGCATAAAAACTACTCGTAGAAGTACAATTTATCCCAAAAGTTACTCAAGTAAATGTAACGGACTAAATGTAGCGCGTTACTACCCACCTCTGCGTATTGCACAGTGTAGCTGACTTTTTTCCTTTCTTATTTTCAATGAAGGATTTCCCCGGTTGTTATGTTCCATTGCGGCTATTGTATGGCCACACATTTTGCGTAAATCGGGTTACTGTAGCAATTTCCAGTTCCTCGGAACAAAAAAAACTATACAAATTTTCGGTACTTTTGTATGTGTTAATAATTGTTCATTTGTTTATTACCTTCCCGGTAAGGTTTATTCAGGTGTACTGGAGAGGAGTTGAACCTCTGATTCAGGAGGAACAGTGTGGTTTTCGTCCTGGTCGTGGAACTGTGGACCAGCTCTATACTCTCCGCAGGGTTCTTGAGGGTGCATGGGAGTTTGCCCAACCAGTTTACATGTGCTTCGTGGACTTGGGAGAAGGCATTCGACCGTGTCCCTCGGGAAGTCCTGTGGGGAGTGTTCAGAGAGTATGGGGTATCGGACTGTCTTATTGTGGCGGTCCGCTCCCTGTATGATCAGTGCCAGAGCTTGGTCCGCATTGCCGGCAGTAAGTCGAACACGTTTCCAGTGAGGGTTGGACTCCGCCAAGGCTGTCCTTTGTCACCGATTCTGTTCATAACTTTTACGGACAGAATTTCTAGGCGCAGCCAAGGCGTTGAGGGGTTCCGGTTTGGTGACCGCAGGATTAGGTCTCTGCTTTTTGCAGATGATGTGGTCCTGATGGCTTCATCTGACCGGGATCTTCAGCTCTCACTGGATCGGTTCGCAGCCGAGTGTGAAGCGACCGGAATGAGAATCAGCACCTCCAAGTCCGAGTCCATGGTTCTCGCCCGGAAAAGGGTGGAATGCCATCTCCGGGTTGGGGAGGAGACCCTGCCCCAAGTGGAGGAGTTCAAATACCTAGGAGTCTTGTTCACGAGTGGGGGAAGAGTGGATCGTGAGAGCGACAGGCGGATCGGTGCGGCGTCTTCAGTAATGCGGACGTTGTACCGATCTGTTGTGGTGAAGAAGGAGCTGAGCCGGAAGGCAAAGCTCTCAATTTACCGGTCGATCTACGTTCCCATCCTCACCTATGGTCATGAGCTTTGGGTCATGACCGAAAGGATAAGATCACGGGTACAAGCGGCCGAAATGAGTTTCCTCCGCCGTGTGGCGGGGCTCTCCCTTAGAGATAGGGTGAGAAGCTCTGCCATCCGGGAGGAACTCAAAGTAAAGCCGCTGCTTCTTCACATCGAGAGGAGCCAGATGAGGTGGTTCGGGCATCTGGTCAGGATGCCACTCGAACGCCTCCCTAGGGAGGTGTTTAGGGCACGTCCAACCGGTAGGAGGCCACGGGGAAGACCCAGGACACGTTGGGAAGACTATGTCTCTTGGCTGGCCTGGGAACGCCTCGGGATCCCCCGGGAAGAGCTAGACGAAGTGGCTGGGGAGAGGGAAGTCTGGGTTTCCCTGCTTAGGCTGTTGCCCCCGCGACCCGACCTCGGATAAGCGGAAGAAGATGGATGGATAGATGGATGGATGGATTGTTTATTAGACAATGTGTTGCGATCCGCTGCTCGGATCTTCACATATTGTTGCTTTGTTCCATTTTTATATAATTTTCTGTAGTTTGACCCCCTTATTTCCCATTTGCTTTGTCACCATGGTTGTTTATTAGTTCCACCTGCTACTCTTGGTTCTCGCACACCTGTTTCTAGTAATCACCTCCCTTATTTAAGCTCGCCACTTTTCGTTGTTCTGCCTGGGATCCTAATTTGCTTATACGCAACTAGTGACGACTGCTATTGATTCTATTACTGGCTAGCTCTCACGCTGAACTCTATTTTATTCCTAGCTTTCATGTTAGACGTTTTGTTTTCTCTGTTTGTGCCTTTGTGCCAAGTGTTTGGTTTCGTTTGTTATTCCTAGCCTCCATGCTAGTATATCAATCAATGCCAAACAATGTTCATGTATATAGCCCTAAATCACAAGTGTCTCAAAGGGCTGCACAAGCCACAACGACATCCTCGGTTCAGATCCCAGTATAATATAGTAGTATAAAAATGGTCTCATTAAAGTGGTCAACAAACATGCTGAAAATAAATCCAAAAATCCCAAGGATATTACGAAGAGGAACAGTGGAAATGTAAGCAAAAGTGCATATATGGAAAAAAAAAAAAAAGGATAGTTTTCCCTAAAATGTATTTTTTGATGTTGGATCAAACAAGGGGCTTCACGGTGGCAGAGGGGTTAGTGCGTCTGCCTCACAATACAAAGGTCCTGCAGTCCTGGGTTCAAATCCAGGCTCGGGATCTTTCTGTGTGGAGTTTACATGTTCCATCTATTGAAATAAAAATTAAGCAAATATGGAAAAAGCATATTAACGCTGAAAAAAATAGTAAAAAGTACTTTGTTTTTAACAAAAAAAAAGTTTTACCACCCATTTGGTGTATTTAAAAAAAAAAATGTAATTGTTATTCACAGGATGTGGCTGCTTTCAAAGCCACTTGCGGTTATTTCAGCAACAACCTCCAAAACAGGCCATTTAGCTGATTCATAATAATTGTTAACCTGCGATTGCAGATCCATGTGAATTTAAGTACAGATATAATTGTTCATACACGATGACTGGGACATGTTCTGCGGATGGAGGACGGACGGCTTCCCAAGGACATTATTTATGGACAACTGGCTGCTGGTTCCAGACGTGTTGGTTGTCCCTCCCTCCGGTTCAAGGACGCATGCAAGAGAGATATGAAGGCGTGTAATATTCCTCTGGACCAGGGGTGCCCACACTTTTTCTGCAGGCGAGCTACTTTTCAATTGAACTCAAGGGGATCTACCTCATTTATATATATCATTTATATTTATTTATTTATGAAAGAGACATTTTTGTAAACAAGTTAAATGTGTTTAATGATAATACAAGCATGTGTAACACATATAGATGTCTTTCTTTCACGAAGACAAGAATATAAGTTGGTGTATTACCTGATTCTGATGACTTGCATTGATTGGAATCAGACAGTAATGATGATAACGCCCACATTTTCAAATGGAGGAGAAAAAAAGTTGTCCTCTCTGTACAATACCACATGAAAGTGGTTGGTTTTTGGCATCTAATTCATCCAGCTTCCATACACTTTACAAGAAAAACATTGGCGGCAAATTCCGTAGCTTGCTTGATTGACATTCACGGCACCCGAGGGTCTTGTGAGATGACGCTGGCTGCTGCCAGTTCATTATTATGAAAACATGACAGAGAGGAAGGTGAGAAACACTTTTTATTTCAACAGACTTTCGCGCCGTCCCTTCCGTTAAAACTCTAAAGGCCGACTGCACATTTCCTATCTTCACAATAAAAGCCCTGCTTCATGCTGCCTGCGTTAACAAAATAAGAGTCTCAGAAAGCTGGCGTGCACAAGTGATGTGCACGCCAGCTTTCTGAGGGATCGCTTGTGCACGCCAGTTTTCCGAGATTCTCTATTTAGTTAGCGCAGGCAGCATGAAGCAGGGCTTTTATTGTGAAGATAGGAAATGTGCAGTCGGCCCTTAGAGTTTTGACGGAAGGTACGGCGCGAGAGTCTGTTGAAATAAAAAGTGTTTCTCGCCTTCCTCTCGGTCATATTTTAATAATAATGATCTTGCAGCAGCCAGCGTCATCTCACAAGACCCTCCGGTACCGTGAATGTCATTTAAGTGACGTCTTGGTGAAGATTGATGATCACTAATTTTTAGGTCTATTTTTTTTAAAAGCCTGGCTGGAGATCGACTGACACACCCCCCGCGGTCGACTGGTAGCTCGCGATCGACGTAATGGGCACCCCTGCTCTAGACAGCTGGGAGATACAGGCGAAGAACCTTTAAGTAGACCTACTCAGTGGCCTAGTGGTTAGAGTGTCCGCCCTGAGATCGGTAGGTTGGGAGTTCAAACCCCGGCCGAGTCATACCAAAGACTATAAGAAAATGGGACCCATTGCCTCCCTGCTTGGCACTCAGCATCAAGGGTTGGAATTGGGGGTTAAATCACCATAAATGATTCCCGGGCGCTGCACAACTGCCGCCCACTGCTCCCCTCACTTCCCAGGGGGTGATCAAGAGGATGGGTCAAATGCAGAGGACAAATTTCACCACACCTAGTGTGTGTAAGACAATCATTGGTACTTAAACTTAACCGAAATGTCTGGCGTCAAGCAGTTAGACGGGGTATTGCAGAGGCTGATTTGAGGAGAAGTGAGACAGGATGAAACGTACTGCGACGACCATCGCACAGCAGGTCTCTCCACATGTTTGCACTAAGTGCAACAGGGACTGTCACTCAAGAATTAGCTTGTACAGCCACGCTAGGCGTTGTCAACAAACATGAATGTACCCCATCAAGAAAATATCGGGTTAAAATGTGAAAATCATAATTAAATAAGCGTATTGTATAATTACAACAGTTATTATAACGGAAAATATTTGACTAATAATTCATTAAATAGGATGACAAAACTATTTAAATTAAAAAAAAAAAACTATTAATAATATATTTTTTTAAAAATTACAAAATATATAAACACAATTAAAAATTAAACATTCAATCAAAATAAGTGTCTGACCCAAGAGCGTAAATTAGCACGGTCTTCCATGACTAAACTGCCAAAGAAGATAATTGTTTATTATACATTAAAAGCGTTACTAAAACGGCCTTCTTTCATCTCCGTAATATCGCTAAAATTCGCTCCATTCTGTCCACTAAAGACGCTGAGATCATTATCCTTGCGTTTGTTACGTCTCGCCTCGACTACTGTAACGTATTATTTTCGGGTCTCCCCATGTCTAGCATTAAAAGATTACAGTTGGTACAAAATGTGGCTGCTAGACTTTTGACAAGAACAAGAAAGTTTGATCACATTACGCCTGTACTGGCTCACCTGCACTGGCTTCCTGTGCACTTAAGATGTGACTTTAAGGTTTTACTACTTACGTATAAAATACTACACGGTCTAGCTCCATCTTATCTTGCCGATTGTATTGTACCATATGTCCCGGCAAGAAATCTGCGTTCAAAGGACTCCGGCTTATTAGTGATTCCTAGAGCCCAAAAAAAGTCTGCGGGCTATAGAGCGTTTTCCGTTCGGGCTCCAGTACTCTGGAATGCCCTCCCGGTAACAGTTCGAGATGCTGACTCAGTAGAAGCATTTAAGTCTCACCTTAAAACTCATCTGTATACTCTAGCCTTTAAATAGACCTCCTTTTTAGACCAGTTGATCTGCCGCTTCTTTTCTTTTTCCCCTATGTCCCCCCCTCCCTTGTGGAGGGGGTCCGGTCCGATGACCACTGGCTGTCCAGAGTCGAGACCCAGGATGGACCGCTCGTTGGGACCCAGGATGGACCGCTCGCCTGTGTATCGGTTGGGGACATCTCTACGCTGCTGATCCGCCTCTGCTTGGGATGGTTTCCTGTGGACGGGACTCTCGCTGCTGTCTTGGATCCGCTTGAACTGAACTCTCGCGGTTGTGTTGGAGCAACTATGGATTGAACTTTCACAGTATCATGTTAGACCCGCTCGACATCAATTGCTTTCGGTCCCCTAGAGAGGGGGGGTTGACCACATCTGAGGTCCTCTCCAAGGTTTCTCATAGTCAGCATTGTCACTGGCGTCCCACTGGATGTGAATTCTCCCTGCCCACTGGGTGTGAGTTTTCCTTGCCCTTTTGTGGGTTCTTCCGAGGATGTTGTAGTCGTAATGATTTGTGCAGTCCTTTGAGACATTTGTGATTTGGGGCTATATAAATAAACATTGATTGATTGATTGATGGTTTATACACGTGTTATCAATTTTTTTCACATATATAATGATTTAATAATACATGTATGTAGGTTGTGAGCTCAAACCCCGGCCGAGTCATACCAAAGACTATAAAAATGGGGCCCATTACCTCCCTGCTTGGCACTCAGCATCAAGGGTTGGAATTGGGGGTTATATCACTAAAAAATGATTCCTGGGCGCGGCCACGGCTGCTGCTCACTGCTCCCCTCACCTCCCAGGGGTTGATCAAGGGTGATGGATCCAATGCAGAGGATAATTTCGCCACACTTCGTGAGTGTATGTGTGTGTGTGTGTGTGTGTGACGATCCTTGGTACTTTAACTTTATTGTTATTAATATCATCTATTGTATAATAAAATAGAAATTGTTTGTTTGCTTTACTTTAAAAATACATCCATCCATTTTCTACCGATGGTCCCATTCGGGGTCGCGGGTGGGTCGCTGGAGCCTATATCAGCTGCATTCAGGCAGAAGGCGCGCTACACCCTGGACAAGTCGCCACCTCATGCAGACTTTAAAAAATGTGTATATATTTTTTTTAAATGTTGGTTTCAAATGGAAAAACAAATACAATAATTATACACAGATTTTATTGGAATCTGGCCTACAGTGTATTATTTATAAGCAATTATTATTATTGTTATTATTATTATTAATAAGCAAAATCATCTGCTGACAGGTCACAAAAATGTGACTTGTTTTGTTGGTAAGTTATTTTGGTGTACGGTCGTCCACTTTTACATGAAGTCAGTTGGGATTGACACTAAATAACATAAGTAATTAAAATAAATTGTTCATGAATGGATGACTGCCCATCCCAAACAACGGCAGGAAGTGCCTTTACGCCAGTCCAGTCTAGTATTGTCCAATGAATAAAAAAGCACGCATTTCAATGCTGCTCGGGGGAAAAAAAATGAATAAAATATACATAATTTACTGACATATTAGCACCAATATCGTCACAATTTTGATAACCAGCACCAAATGTTATCATCGCAAAATGAGTAATCAGAAATATTCCACATTGTTTTGATCTCCCACATCTTCACACTCATTTGCATGTACTCAATTATACATGCAGTGTGTGACAAACATGTGCGCGTCCTCATAATTAGAAGGAATTATTTATACCATGCTGTGCTCCCACCATTTGTTGAATCCAGCAGGTACAAAAAGATGAAGTTCAAGGACACCCCGACATGAACCTCCACCCCCCCCCCCCCCCGACACCCGACCCCCCAGCTAGTTGTTACTTACACAAACATTCATTATTCAAGACCACAATTGCACCTCGTCTAATCCCCCGTCACCTCTGACAATTTATTGGATGTGTAAGTTTTGCGTTATTATGTGGAAGGCTGTGCTTTTTTGGACTGAAATCAATCTTACGCGCTTTTTCAAATAATGTAGACAATTTGATACGTTCTAGGAAATACATACCCTTTGAATTTATAAACACATATAAATGAAATCTGTATTATTCAACTTAATTAGAACCAACAGATCCATCCATTTTTTTTCACTTATCCAAGATCGGGTCGCGGGGGCAGCAGCCTAAGCAGGGAAGCCCAGACTTCCCTCTCCCCAGCCAATTCGTCCAGCTTCTCCCGGGGGATCCCGAGGCGTTCCCAGGCCAGCCGGGAGACATCGTCTTCCCAACGTGTCCTGGGTCTTCCCCGTGGCCTCCTACCGGTCGGACGTGTCCTAAACACCTCCCTAGTGAGGCGTTAGGGTGGCATCCTGACCAGATGCCCGAACCACCTCATCTGGCTCCTCTCGATGTGGAGGAGCATACCCTTTGAATTTATAAACACATATAAATGAAATCTGTATTATTCAACTTAATTAGAACCCACAGATCCATCCATTTTTCTTCATTTATTCAAGATCAGGTCGCGGAGGCAGCAGCCTAAGCAGGGAAGCCCAGACTTCCCTCTCCCCAGCCAATTCGTCCAGCTCTTCCCGGGGGATCCCGAGGCGTTCCCAGGCCAGCCGGGAGACATAGTCTTCCCAACGTGTCCTGGGTCTTTCCCGTGGCCTCCTACCGATCGGACGTGCCTTAGGGAGGTGTTTGGGTGGCATCCTGACCAGATGCCCCAACCAGCTCATCTGGCTCCTCTCGAGGTGGAGAAACAGCGGTTTTACTTTGAGTTCCTCCTGGATGACAGAGTTTCTCACCCTATCTCTAAGGGAGAGCCCCGCCACCCGGCAGAGGAAGCTCATATCGGCCGCTTATACCCGAGATCTTGTCCTTTCGGTCAAAACCCAAAGCTCATGACCATAGGTGAGAACGGGAGTGTAGCTTGACCGGTAAATTGAGAGCTATGCCTTCCGGCTCAGCTCCTTCTTCACCACAGCAGATCGATACAGCGTCCACATTATTGAAGACACTGCACCGATCCGCCTGTCGATCTCACGATCCACTCTTCCCCCACTCGTGAACAAGACTCCTAGGTACTTGAACTCCTCCACATGGGGCAAGATCCCTTCCTCCACCCTTTTTTGGGCGAACCATGGACTCGAACTTAAAGGTGCTGATTCCCACCCCTGTCGCTTTACACTCGGCTGCCAACCGATCCAGTGAGAGCTGAAGATCCTGGCCGGATGAAGCCATCATGACCACATCATCTGCAAAAAGAAGAGACCTAATCCTGCAGCCCCTTCAAAGCCCTGACTGCGCCTAGAAGTTATGTCCAAACAGAATCGGTGACAAAGGGCAGCCTACAGATAAAAATATATATCAAACTATAAGAATAATTTGCCAGGTAAATCTTTTCAGGACTAGAATTACTGCTGTCTTGGCCAACCCCTGCCAAAAACACTAAATACGGTTGTTCACGGCCTCGGGCATTAGTGGGCCAAATGATTACCCGATTTCTGGAGCTGATTGTCATCCACTGTCTTGTTCTGCAGGTATTTGCTTGTTCTGATTTTGATGGATGGAATTGCCTCATTGATAGATCACATTTTGCTTCTCATAAAGTTTTATTCAGTTAACATGTCTTTTGAAATAGTTTTAGTCCTGTATAGCAGAGTCCATTCAAAACCCATAGAATAAATTGTTTATTTAGCATAGCTTTAAACGCTGTCATCGTGAAAGATGCCACCTGCTCAGTGGCCTTGTGGTTAGAGTGTCCGCCCTGAGATCTGTAGGTCGTGAGTTTAAACCCCGGCCGAGTCATACTAAAGACTATAAAAATGGGACCCATTACCCCCCTGATTGGTGCTTAGCATCTAGGGTTGGAATTGGGGGTCAAATCACCAAAAATTATTCCCGGGCGTGGCCACCACTGCTGCTCACTGCTCCCCTCACCTCCCAGGGGGTGAACAAGGGAATGGGTCAAATGCAGAGGACAAATTTCACCACACTGAGTGTGCGTGTGTGACAATCATTGGTACTTTAATTTACGGCATTTTTTCAAAAACGACTATACTATCTAGGTTTAGACCAGTTCTATTCAACTGGTGGCACGCGGGCCACATCCGGCCCCTCAAAGGTTTTCATTTGGCCTGCTGTCAGGTTCGAACACTGATGACATCTATTAATCAGACAAAAAGCAAGGAACCAAGCCGAGACAGAGTTCAATATAGCTCATGAGGAGAATGCATGGAGCTGAACACTTAGTCACAGTCTCGCCCAACGCTCTAAGGTTCAGCTCCCACGTCCCTCTTTTTATTCAGAGTTCCATAGTCAACATCACCGAGGCCGCCTCTAAAAGGAGTGGTTACCTATATTATGCAAAGCAGGTCCAGGACGCACAGTACGTGACAGAATGGGCTGGGGGCCTTGTGATATCGCCTTGTCCCCGCTTCGTCTGCGTGTCGTCATCTCGTCTTCGCTGAGGTCCTCGAAGTCTCTGCTTCGTCTGCGTGCTGTCATCTTATCTTTGTGAGGTCCTTGAAGTCCTTGGCTGTTAGCAGGCTAAAACAAAGATAACATCTGTGGCTGAGGCCACCCCTCAGACAAGAAGTTGTGTCCTTGCATAGATTAGAAAAAGGTTAACTTGAGCACAATAGCTAATAACTAAAGCAACGGACTTTTAGCATACTAAAGTTAGTGTGATAATATCCATCCATCCATCCATTTTCTACCGCTTGTTCCCTTTTGGGGTCGCGGGAGGGCACTGGCGCCTATCTCAGCTACAATCGGGCGGAAGGCAGGGTACACCCTGGACAAGTCGCCACCTCATCGCAGGGCCAGCACAGATAGACAGACAACATTCACACTCACATTCACACACTAGGGCCAATTTAGTGTTGCCAATCAACCTATCCCCAGGTGCATGTCTTTGGAAGTGGGAGGAAGCCGGAGTACCTGGAGGGAACCCACGCATTCACGGGGAGAACCCGAGCCTGGATTTGAACCCAGGACTTATTGTGATAATATATACATAATTATTCTAACACCCGCTTGAACATCACGCAAATAGGCTTGATGAAACCATTCAAACTAGGGTTGATCATGTAAGCAGTACTCCCGCCATCCCGCAGGGGGGGCAGTGAGGTGTATGTGTCACAATGAAGCAGCAGCGGGGTGAGTAAATATATAAATAAATAAATAAATAAATGGGTTGTATAGCGCTTTTCTACCTTCAAGGAACTCAAAGCGCTTTGACACTACTTCCACATTTACCCATTCACACACACATTCACACACTGATGGAGGGAGCTGCCATGCGAGGCGCTAACCAGCACCCATCAGGAGCAAGGGTGAAGTGTCTTGCTCAGGACACAACGGACGTGACGAGGTTGGTAGTAGGTGGGGATTGAACCAGGGACCCTCGGGTTGCGCACGGCCACTCTTACACTGCGCCACGCCGTCCCGAGTGGAAGAAGACAACGCATTCAATCCGGAAAAAAAAACAAATAAAATGCAAAAATCTGACTTTTAACAACGCCTGGACAACAAAGTGGGAATGTTCAACCCCAAGCAGGTGCTCGAGTCATTGTTTTCTGGTGGACCTTTGAAGCAGCAACAATGTCAGTAATGCACATGTAAGTTTCATCACGAAACATTTCTAAGTACATATTGTGCATAAAGATATTTAGTTTGTTTTAAAATTGTTGAGTCCGATGATGGGGCTTCACGGTGGCAGAAGGGGTTAGTGCGTCTGCCTCACAATACAAAGATCCTTAGTAGTCAGGGTTCAATCCCGGGCTCGGCATCTTTCTGCGTGGAGTTTGCATGTCCTTCCCGTGAATGCGTGGGTTCCCTCCGAGTACTCCGGCTTCCTCCCACTTCCAAAAACCTGGGGATAGGTTAATTGGCAACACTAAATTGGCCCTAGTGTGTGAATGTGAGTGTGAATGTTGTCTATCTGTGTTGGCCCTGCGATGAGGTGGCGACTTGTCCAGGGTGTAACCCGCTTTCCGCCCGATTATATACCTGAGATAGACACCAGCGCCCCCCGCGACCCGAAAGGGGAATAAGCGGTAGGTAGAAAATGGATGGATGGATGGAGTTTGTGATGTGTTTTGTCTTCGTGGTCGTGTTGTTTTCGTCCGCCGATGAGTCGTTTAATACATGTAGTGCTAAATTTGACCAGTGGAGGGCGACAACGCTACACCTTAGGTTTAACTGTGATAAGTCACATACAGGGAGTTTGCATGTTCTCCCCGTGACTGCGTGGGTTCCCTCCGGGTACTCCGGCTTCCTCCCACCTCCAAAAACATGCACCTGGGGATAAGTTGATTGGCAACACTAAATTGACCCTAGTGTGTGAATGTGAGTGTGAATGTTGTCTGTCTATCTGTGTTAGCCCCGCGATGAGGTGGCGACTTGTCCAGGGTGTACCCCGCTTTCCGCCCAAAAGCAGCTGAAATAGGCTCCAGCGACCCCGAACGGGACAAGCGGTAGAAAATGGATTGATGGATGGGAGTCAAATACAGTGTTTACAATGTTTGTTGTGTGAATGTTGTGTCATTTTCTATATGTGTAAATATCTTAGTTTATTGTGTGAATGTATCAACGCCAAACCTCCAATTTGGTTATGTAAAATGCACAATGGGCATTATTTATGTAAAATACACAACGGATGGTTTCACATTGTCATTGTGGGTTATTGTGTGCTGAATTTTGAGGGGGAAAAATATTTATTTCACTTGGGAAAAAGGCTGTAACATAAAAGGTGTAAATACTATTTTGGATGCACTGTTTTTTTTTTTTTTTGTGGTAATAATTTCAGTCTCACACACTTAAATGAAGGAAGAGGTGTAAAGAAATAAAAAATGAGGAAGTAAAATGATACAAAAGAAGGGATATCAATCCTCAACACAAAGTATCTAGGGCTTTTGTTGGTAACAAGTAGCGAGGGCCGAATAATGGATTTATTGGCCGTGCAGTGTGAATGCTGTTGTGTTTACTTTGCAACTAAGTAAACGCAGTCTCTAAGAAAAATAACCTGCAGAGGCACTTTCTGACGAAACATCCACATTTTGATGTCCGGTACCTGAGCCCTTGGGCTCTTGAAACGGCAGCCCTCTTCGTGGTATAGTTGAATAGCCCTGGTTTATATTGTAGCCAAATATTTTCCCTTAACCTTCCTCTTGTGTTAGCTTTCTGTTACCATCTCTTATGTTAACGGGTCGGTTTTGACCCATGTTTTAAATCAGCTGTAAAATACACTAAAAACAATTACCTATCATCCAATTTGTTTCTCATCTCTTGGTTACCTTGTTAGGCTTCCTTATCCTTGAAAATATTGGTTTTAATATTTTTGGTTTGGGCCATTGGGCCTTATTTTGTCAGTATACCCCTCGATTTCAATTTTTAAAAATGGTAAAACGAACCTCAAGAGAATCATATAAATAAAAAAAGGTTGTTGTGTTACCTAACTATTACTAAGGGGTATTAGAACACATCTCTTAAATGAATGTGTTTTGTTTATTTTTTAATTTTAAGAATTTTAACTATAGTAACATCTATGGTGTTACGGGTCAATTTCGACCCATATATATTTACTTCAAGAAAAAGGCTAAAAAGTATTTTCTTCAGCAACAGAAATCCAACATCAAACAAACAACCAATCAAGCAAATGAAACCAAGAGAAATATATTACTAGTTCCAAAACTAATAAAAAAACAAAATCAGAGTGGCAAAAAGTGACACTTTTAGTGTCCGTCTTTTGTTTGTTTTTGTACAGGATAACAAGGTAAAATGAGAATCCACTAAAGCTCACATGATTGGGAGAGGAGCTGGCTGTCAGTGTGTTCAGTTTTGGCTCTTATCATTGCTTTATCATCTTATTTTTATAACCGGGTCGAAACCGACCCTAACAACACCAATGGCATAATTTCTACCAGAGCATTTTATAATTTAGTGAAAAAAATTAAAATGTTTTATTTTGTTGACAAAGAGGTTCCTGACAAGGTCAAAAAGCTTTGATGCAAAAAAATAAATGCATGTGGTGTTTTTATGCATTTAAAAACTAAAACGAAGGTTAAGGTTAAGGTTAAGGTTAAGAAATAAAGTCTCTAAATAACATTCCTTTTTGCGCACTTTTTTTCCTTTTTCCTTGGGTTTTTTAATGCTGGAGTGGCATAGCAGTTCTGAATTGGCTTCACTGCTGTTGGAACTATCACTTCTCTTTTCCCTTTGGCCTATCAACCTATTTTTTTAGACTTAGACAAACTTTATTGATCCACAAGGGGAAATTGTTCCACACAGTCGCTCAGTTACAAAGGATGGAAAGGATCGTGCACACAAGGGCAAAAAAAAGAGGATGAAAACAAAAGGCATGAAGCAGATGAAAAATGTACCATAGTAGCAATATAACATATAACATATATGTAATATTTACATATTTTATATGCAGTATACAACATATGCTGGTATATTATATCATATAATATATACAATATATAGCAAATCCCAATTACCATGTACAATATTACAGAATAAAAGTGGAACATTTTACATTCTCACATAAACGTTGGACATTATCGGAAATATAAACACATGACTGTTTGCACAGACTTGATTGAACGGCCATTTTTTCGTTTTGTTTATTAATATGTGATTATTATTAAACCCTCGTTTACCGCTGTTAATTGGGTCCAGGCCTGACCGTGGTGAAAGAATTTCCGCAAAGGAAACCAATTATTATTTGTAAATGTAATATATTTCCAGGTATGGCGTTAAAACAATGTTTACGACTTTTTAAATAGTTTTTTAACATCAAAGGCCTTCTGAAATGAGATTTTCTTATTCAAACGGGGATAGCAGGTCCATTCTATGTGTCATACTTGATCATTTCGAGATATTGTCATATTTTTGCTGAAAGGATTTAGTAGAGAACATCGACAATAAAGGTCGCTTATAAAAGAGCCTTGCCTGTACCGGAAGTCGCAGATGATGACGTCACCCGTGTGAGGACTCCTCATGTCTTCACATTGTTTATAATGGGAGCCTCCAACAAAAAGAGCTATTCGGACAGAGAAAACGACAATTTCCCCATTAATTTGAGCGAGGATGAAAGATTCGTGGCTGAGGATATTGATAGCGGAGGACTAGAAAAAAATAAATAAATAAATAAAGTTAAAAAAAAAAGGCGTTTGCATTGTGAGCGATTCAGATGTTTTTAGACACATTTTATAGGATAATTCTGGAAGATCTCTTATCTGTTTATTGTTTTAATAGTGTTTTAGTGAGTTTTTAAAGATTGTAAAGACATACGTCGAGGTCGGATGGCTGCGGTGAACACGCAGTGTCTCAGAGAGAAGCCGAGGAGCCAAGCTCACAGCTGCCTTTTTTGACATGACAGCTGCTGCAGGACGACGAATAATACATTGATGTCTCCGGTAAGATATACATCACAATTTCCCCATCCAAAAACATGCTGGTTGACGTAGAGAAAACATGTTCGCTTGACCGTTCCGCTTCACAACAAACAAAGAAACACCGGCTGTGTCTCGGTGCTAAAGGCAGCTGCAATCCACCGCTTTCCACCAACAGAATTGTTCTTTATAGTCTCCATTATTAAATGAACAAATTGCAAAATATTCAGCAACACAGATGTCCAAAATACTGTGTAATTACGCCATGAACAGAGACGACCTTTAGCCGTGTTTGGTGCAGCGCTAGTATTTTCTTACAGTCCGTGACGTCACGCGTACGCGTCATCATTCTGCGACGTTTTCAACAAGAAACTCGCAGGAAATTTTAAATTGCAATTTAGTAAACTAAAAAGGCCGTATTGGCATGTGTTGCAACGTTAATATTTCATCATTGATTTATAAACTATCAGACTGTATGGTCGGTAGTAGTGGGTTTCAGTAGGCCTTTAAGAAAGCGCTTTAGGCATGAAACAACACCCACATAGTCACCTTCAAAGCGCGATGTAAACGACTGTATTACAAAACTCACTAGGCTACAGTCAGCCTTATAACCCCTTGTGTGTTACAAAAGTAATATTAAAGACCAAAATCTTGTTTATCGTCAACAAGTCCAGAAGAGGCCCTGCTTGCTGCCCTGGTGGAGATTTTTAATTAACCCCTACTCATGCCATCTACTTTCTTATTTGCATTGCTCGCAGAGCAAATTGCACTTATGTTTAATGTTCATTTTGTTGGCCTTCTGCTGACTGCTAGCACAGCTTTGCCCACTTCTTGTTGAGCAAATTTTGCTTTCCACATGTGATTGAATTGGCTGAACGCATACAGCAACAAGAAGGTGCCAAAACAAAAAATAAATGTAAATTATCAAGAGGTTTAATGTGACTTCTGTTTTTCCACAAAGTAAAACAGTGTGTGTGTGTGTGTGTGTGTGTGTGTTCTTGTATTTCTACCCTTCTTGAGACATCAACAAGGAAAAGTACCGTTCATATGAGGATCGGTAAACAAGTTAGGACCAAAATGATGGTCCCGATACGGAAAACCAGTGCATCTGATAGAGAATGACTCATTTGCACCCCTGGTGGTGAAATCTATGAAAATTAGGGTGGCCCCAAAAAGGAGGGATTTTTCAAATTGACTGTGTGGCGGTTTTAAAAGTGCTCCCCCTCTGGAGAACTTAGGGAATAACAAGTGTGTGTAAAAATTTGAAGTTCTCCCCCTTTGGCCAACATATGTAATAACAAGTGTGTGTAAGAAATTGAAATGTGCCCCCTTTGGCCAACATTTGTTAAAAAAAAATACAAATACATATGTACAGTATATAAAGACAAACTGTAATAACTTCAAGTAAATAATAAAGATTAAAAACCCATTCCGAACAAAAAAATTAAAATAAATTATTAACTAAAAGATTACCGTTTTATATTTGCATAGGATGTATATATTATTATTGTGGTAAATACAAATATTTATATATCTGGAAAGGGTGGTCCTAAAGAGGTAAGCAATTTTCAGAGGTTTCTAGAAGGTAACAAATACAAGAACGTGTGTGTGTGTGTGTGTGTGTGTGTGTGTGTGTGTGTGTGTGTAAAGGCAGTGTCTGGGTGAGCGAGAGCCTCTTGAGATAAATCTATTTAAAGCTCTCCCCCCTCATTGGGTCCACTAGAGAACACACTTGGTTCTAGAACACAGTTATCAAAAGTGTTATCAAACACAACTGGGGGAAACAGAATGTGCGCCACCAAAGTATGACCGGAAACATTTTCATAATCTCTGTTTAATATCAATCCAATTTGATTGGTTAGGTTACGTATGCATGTTCAGAAAATTGTAACAAACTTCTTCCGTTTTATGGAAATAATGTAGTTAATATTGTGCAAGTTATGCAAAGATTTGTATTTACTATAGATAATCACATAAGAGGGATAAACAGAAAGTCTACAATGACATCCACAATTCAATCCAAAATGTTCAATAGTTGTGTTTATTTTCCATTTAATGTCCAAAGTTAATATGAAAATGTAAAAAAAAAAGGACGATTGATTAGCAAAATGGGGAAATAAAGTTTTTGATAGCTAACCAATTCCACTTAAAAGTGCTGTGCTGCTTTGGTATTCATTGAAAAATAAACAAAATACAATAAATGGACAAAAACTACCATAAAAACTAATCTTTGTCATTAATTGGTTGATTGAAACTTTTATTAGTAGTTTGCACAGTACAGTACATATTCTGTACAATTGACCACTAAATGGTAACACCCCAATAAGTTTTTCAACTTGTTTAAGGAAATCAGTTCATGGTAAACATTATATCTTTGGAGGGAAAGGTTTGACTACAATATAAACTTAAAACAGCATGGTCACTTTAGAAAAACGGACGTGAATTTGTAATGATGACGGTGTCACAAGCGATGGTAAATTAGCAATTATCTCTATGGGCATTTGAATTAATGCTGCTAAACCAAACTAAAACTATTACAAGGGAGATGTTGACTCACCGCTGAATAGAAATTTAGACAAATCAAATTATAATTGGAGCCATGAGGCAATTCAGTCTATCAAAGTCGAACATGCAAACACCCGAAGAACACGACCACCACGATAATGATAAACTATTAAAGTGCCATAATTTAAGTGGCCCCCCTAGTGGTTGTGACGCTAAAAAAGCTGCATATAGTGTTTATTCCAGTAGCCAGCCCTGCTACATGACACTAGGGATTGCTCCAGAATTGTTTGGAAAATCATTACATGTAAGGCAGGGGTGCCCATTACGTCGATCGCGAGCTACCAGTCGACCGCGGGGGGTGTGTCAGTCGATCTCCAGCCAGGCTTTTAAAAAAAATAGACCTAAAAATTAGTGATCATCAATCTTCACCAAGACGTCACTTAAATGACATTCACGGTACCGGAGGGTCTTGTGAGATGACGCTGGCTGCTGCAAGATCATTATTATGAAAATATGACCGAGAGGAAGGCGAGAAACACTTTTTATTTCAACAGACTCTCGCGCCGTACCTTCCGTCAAAACTCTAAAGGCCGACTGCACATTTCCTATCTTCACAATAAAAGCCCTGCTTCATGCTGCCTGCGCTAACTAAATACAGAGTCTCGGAAAACTGGCGTGCACAAGCGATCCCTCAGAAAGCTGGCGTGCACATCACTTGTGCACGCCAGCTTTCCGAGACTCTTATTTTGTTAGCGCAGGCAGCATGAAGCAGGGCTTTTATTGTGAAGATAGGAAATGTGCAGTCGGCCTTTAGAGTTTTGACGGAAGGGACGGCGCGAAAGTCTGTTGAAATAAAAAGTGTTTCTCGCCTTCCTCTCCGTCATTTTTTCATAATAATGAACTGGCAGCAGCCAGCGTCATCTCACAAAACCCTCGGGTGCCGTGAATGTCAATCAAGCAAGCTACGGAATTTGCCGCCAATGTTTTTCTTGTAAAGTGTATGGAAGCTGGATGAATTAGATGCCAAAAACCAACCACTTTCATGTGGTATTGTACAGAAAGGACAACTTTTTTTCTCCTCCATTTGAAAATGTGGGCGCTATCATCATTACTGTCTGATTCCAATCAATGCAAGTCATCAGAATCAGGTAATACACCAACTTATATTCTTGTCTTCGTGAAAGAAAGACATCTATATGTGTTACACATGCTTGTATTATCATTAAACACATTTAACTTGTTTACAAAAATGTCTCTTTCATAAATAAATAAATATAAATGATATATATAAATGAGGTAGATCCCCTCGAGTTGGTCAATTGAAAAGTAGCTCGCCTGCAGAAAAAGTATGGACACCCCTGATGTAAGGGATCTAAAGAAATTTAAAACGGCACATATTTGAAGCAAGAAATAAACTGTTGCCGCCAAATATCCACAACATTTTCAAAGACAGAGATATAAGATATTATTTAAATGGTAAATCTAATTTAAAGCAGCCTTATGTTAACACAACTCTTAAAATAAAGAAAAGGAAATGTTATTTATATGAGCTACATTTCATGAAATGACGAGTGTTTTCATTTTTTTAATTTTGAGTTTTCATGAATGTAATCATGAATGTTATGCTTCCTGTGATAATATAAGTATTGTTACATAAGGTCATGTATTCTGTTGTTGATAAAGAATCAGATTTTTTCATCTGAGTGATGGGGGAAGAACACTATTTTTGCTTCTTCCTTCTCCTTTTTCAGACTTTTCTTTTTATTTGTTTAAATGGTATACATCCAGAGTATATGTTTGTTTTTTCTGGTCAAAATGAAGTGTGCTAACACTTTATTTTGACTTTGGCAGCAGACTTGCAACCTAGACAATTCCACTAACGACCTTTGTGAATGTGTCAAAAGCATGGCCAGGTTTACTTCCTGTACCTTTTAAATTGTTAACAACAGTAAAATAACAAATGCAGACAAATCCAAGGGGGGGAATGAAAACAATCTATGATGTCTGCTTCAGGGAAGACATTGTTGATTCAGCTTTCATGCTTGATCTGTAAGAGTACAGTATTCAAAGTCTTGCTGACAATATTTAATTATAAAACGTTAGTGGAATTCAGTTCGCAACTGTGTGATGCTTAGCTTTGAGAAAAATCAGCAGGGAGTTTGTTTGCTGATCAGAAAAATGTATACATAGATGCTTGTAAGCCTCAGCTGTGTTTGCCCCTTTGTCAGATCTGAAAAGTGGGCGAAGCTTCTGCACTGTGCAGCCGAGACAGCTTTTCCCAAAAATAGAGAACTATCATCACGGTGTAATGTAGTGGCACAAAACCGCTTCACACCCTAGTAAAATACCCATGTGACACAAAGATAAAAAGAAGAGTCTGAAAAAGACAGGTTTTCTTATATTCGGGTTCTATAGAGTTCTGTTGAGGCTTCACGGTGGAAGAGGGGTTAGTGCGTCTGCCTCACAATGCGAAGTTCCTGCAGTCCTGGGTTCAAATCCAGGCTCGGGATCTTTCTGTGTGGAGTTTGCATGTTCTCCCCGTGAATGCGTGGGTTCCCTCCGGGTACTCCGGCTTCCTCCCACTTCCAAAGACATGCACCTGGGGATAGGTTGATTGGCAACACTAAATTGGCCCTAGTGTGTGAATGTGAGTGTGAATGTTGTCTGTCTATCTGTGTTGGCCCTGCGATGAGGTGGCGACTTGTCCAGGGTGTACTCTGCCTTCCGCCCGATTGTAGCTGAGATAGGCGCCAGCGCCCCCCGCAGCCCCGAAAGGGAATAAGCGGTAGAAAATGGATGGATAGAGTTCTATTGATGGAACCAAGGATCAAAGCAGATTCAGTTAGCCCCTTTTAATTCTGATGCTAAATTTGAGACATTGGTGACCAACAGGGCAAAGTTAAAAAAAAAGAAATATGACGCATAAAATAAAATGAAACACCGGCATAGGGACACAGTGAAGCCAAGTCATAGGAAGACTGTATAACTGTTGCTCTGTGCCTATTATAAATGGTAACCATTACTTTCCATAACAAAAAAAAAAGGTTGTACTTGAATAGCGCTTTTCTACCTTCAAAGTACTCAAAGCGCTTTGACACTACTTCCACATTCACCCACACATTCAAACACTGATGGAGGGAGCTGCCATGCAAGACGCTAACTAGCACCCATCAGGAGCAAGGGTGAAGTGTCTTGCTCAGGACACAACGGACATGACGTGGTTGGTACTAAGTGGGGATTGAACCAGGGCCCCTGGGGTTGCGCACGGCCACTCTCCCACTGCGCCACGCCGTCCCAATAATAAAATAAAGACTTCAAAAAAATGCACAAAGTCAAAGCCCACAGTTTTGCTATTGTCATAAAAGCATTTGCAATTGGTCCGCCGTGAGAAACAAAAACTACACTTTGTCATAGGGCTTCACGATTCTGCAAAAATGGGAATCACAAATTTCCATCCATCCATTTTGTACCTCTTGTCCCTTTCTGGGTTGCAGGGGGGGCTGGAGCTTATCTCAGCTGCATTAGGGCAGAATAGGGGTACACCCCACAAGTCGCCACCTCATCGCAGGGCCAACACAGATAGACAGACAACATTCACACTCACATTCACAAACAAGGGCTAATTTGGTGTTGCCAATCATTCTATCCCCAAGTGCATGCTTTTGGAGGTAGGAGGAAGCCGGAGTACCCGGAGGAAACCCACGCAGTCATGGGGAGAACATGCAAACTCCACACAGAAAGATCCCGAGCCCGGGATTGAACTCACGACCTTCGTATTGTGAGGCACATTCACTAAAATTGCTCAACATTGATGGGATGATGTTTTCAACACTCAAAAACACACATCAAGTTCAGGATCATATGTTTTAAAGAAATATATATATATTTCTTTAGATATATATATATTAGAGATGCGCGGATAGGCAAGTATATCATCCGCAACCGCAGAACCAAAGTCATCATCCACCCGCCGTCCACCCGAATCTACATTTTATCAGGACCGTACCCGCCCACCAACCACCCGCTGAAATACATCAGAGGTAGGCCGCCTTTACCATTCACAGAGCTATATAAACCTGTTTCACAGAATAATTAAGTCAATTGGAGCCGCTAACGTTCTCGCGTCCATCCAATAGCATTCATCCTGATAAGGGCGTGCTATGAAACCATTGCCTTAGACACCTTCAACAACATGTACGAACCGATTGTTGGTCCGGCAACATGTTGTGTGCAGCTTCCGCAATCGCACGCACAAGATTGAAAGGCATACTGGGTGATACAGAGTACACTGATGGTTGTGATATAAACAACTTTAACACTTACTAATATGCGCCACGCTGTGAAGCCACACAATACAAGATTGACAAACACATTTCCGTGACACTTTCTGAATATATTTTACACCCCCGCGCGCCCAACCCCGCCCACCTTACCGACGCACGGGGGGGAGGAAGGTGGCGGGGTTTGCTGCTAGCGGGGTGTATAAAATAGTCAGGAATTGTCATGAATAGAAAGGATTCTGGGTATGTGTTGTGTTGCGTTTATGTTGTGTTACTGTGAGGATGTTCTCCCGAACTGTGTTTGTCGTTCTTAATTGGTGTGGCTTCACAGCGTGGCGCATATTATTAAGAGTGTTAAAATTGTTTATATCACAACCATTAGTGTACTCTGTGTCACCCAGTATGCCTTGCAGTCGTGTGCGAGTTTCCGCGGAAGCCACACACAACATGATGCTTGACTGACAAGCAGATCGTACATGTTGTAGAAGGTGACAAAGCCAATGACTTCATAGCAAGCCCTAATACTTATTATCTGGGTGACTGCCGGCAGTCATTCAAGAAAATAGCGCCTCCTATTGTCTTCTTCGCTTTATGACACGGGTCTAAAATAATGGCTCTTTGAATGGCAAAGGATACCGATCCCAGAACCATGTATATCAAATATTTCCGGATGGTTCAACCGCCACCCGCCCAAATCTACTTAAAATCTATTTTTTCGTCATGTCAACCGCCCCACCCGCGGTTTATCCGCGGACTCCGCGGATGAGACCGCAAACCGCGCATCTCTAATATATATACAGTATATTGCTCACTATTATGAGACTCATCCTTGTCTAGATGATGTTCTTCATGGGAGGTCCGGGAAGGACAGTTGAAGGAAGACTTTTTTTTTTGAGAAAAAGCATTGGCATTTGAGGGAAGCTCTCGAAACCTGTAGTAATATGTGAAAACTTCATCCAGGTGTTTATTGTCGACAATCCAAATAACAACAACAGAGTGGATGAGGAGGAAAAAGGTGACAGACACAAACATATTGTCATTCCATACGTATCAGGTCTATCTGAGAAACTGAGAATAATCTTTAACCAAAACAACATCCCAGTACACTTCAAACCAGGCAACAACCCGAGACAGAAACTAGTGCATCCTAAAGACCGGACACCCCCAAACCCACAAAAACAATCTGGTGTATGCTATTTAGTGTAATGATAGCATTCTGATTCATATTTTGGCGAAACAAAGCAACCATTAAGCTGACGTATGGCACAGCATAGACGGGCGAACTCTTCAGGCCAAGACTCCGCTGTCTACCTGCACCTCAGGGAGAAACAGTACTCTGTGAGAACAAAAATGTACACATCCTGGATAGGGAGGACGGATGGTACAAAACAGGAGTGAGGGAAGCCATCTATGTCAGGGTTGAAAAAACATCCCTGAACAGAGGAGGTGGTCTGTGATACCACTTGTCTCCCACATACAACACTGTCCTTTCAACCATTCCTAAAATACACTGCAATTTAGTCGCCAACAAATAACAGGAGTTAAAAACATTCTGGTCATCTTCTGTGACCAGAATGCCATTTGTTAACAACTGAATGGAATGCTTACGTGGGGGTTTCCGACTATTTCGGACTGGTAGTGGTCGATCCACAGCGATCATTCTGCCACAATGCTCACGAGGGGAAATTACACTTCAACGACTGTCGTTGGCTCTGACAGTAGGATTGCTTGTTTGCATTAAAACAGTTGTTTTTCTCACTACAATAGGGTGAAACCATCATCACCCAGGCACATCCTCCTGGTTTTGGAGTATAACAATTTGGGGTTTTGGCACCAGCCGCTAGACTAGATTTGACCAATCTAGGTCAATGAGCACGAACTGATGAAACCTACTTGGACGAGGGGCGAAGAGTCTTCTAAGAAAAACCAAACAGTCTAGTTCATCACTGATGAATGACATCCAATGTTCTGGCAAAATATGTTATGTTCGCCATTGGAATTCATGCACTTCCTGAATCTGTGCATGTGTATGATTCCGATGTTTATGTTTGTTTATTTGGATCCACATTAGCCATAGCAAAAGCTGGTGCAACTCAGTTTGTGAGTTTATCAAAATATTATCAATCAGCGAATTATTTTCAAAGCTCCAATTGGTTAAAATATTTCACTTTAAAGTGTTTCATGTGGTAAATATTGCATATATTGTGCAGTTGCCATATACAAACAACGTTTTATTTGACAAAAGACCATAAAAAAAACTAAATAATAGTTAAAACGTAAAATCGACAGATATATCTGAAGTTGATCTCAGTGAAAGCAAAAACAAAAACCCTAAGAAAAATGTATCACTTTATGAGTGGGGAACCTTTCGGGTCTCAAATATATTTTGTTGGATTTTATTTAACTTTTCACTTTGATAACTCAAAAATATTAATTAAAATCAATGGTGTCCTGCATTATGATTTTGAGGGCTTTAATTGCTAAATAAAGGAACTCACCTGAAGGAATCAATAAAGTACTATCTATCTATCTATCTATCTATCTATCTATCTATCTATCTATCTATCTATCTATCTATCTATCTAACTATCCATCTATCTATCTATCTATCTATCTATCTAGCTATCTATCCATATATCTATCTATCTAAATACTGCATATTTAAGTTTTACAATAAAAAATAAAGTTGTCTTTGACTAAAAAAAGGCATAAAACCTTATTTGTTTTACTATCTGAACTCACTATGTTCTCTGCTGGCTGTACTTATCCTACTAAGTGAGACCTATACTGTTTCAATGTCCATTTCTCTGTTGATGCGATTGTTGATGACTGAAGTACTGATATCAACCAAAGCTCCTCATCCCACCCCCTGGATTGTAAATAATGTAAATAATTCAATGTATTTACTCTGATGATTAACTTGTGTGATGACTGTATTATGCTGATAGTATATAATTGTACCATGAATTGATTAACGTGGACCCCGACTTAAACACGTTGAAAAACTTATTCGGGTGTTACCATTTAGTGGTCAATTATACAAAATATGTACTGAACTGTGCAATCTACTAATACAAGTTTCAATCAATCACTCATCTACTCATTGTTGAGTTAAGGGTTGAATTGGCCATCCTTGTTCTATTCTCTATCACTATTTTTCTGACGATGCTATAATGCTGAACACCCTCTCTGATGATGCATTGCTGTGTGGCACGCACAAAAGTGCTTTCATCAAATGCACTAGAGTCTGGAATCTTCCATCTCTCCCTAGCATGGCCCAAAACGTACAGTAGATGGCAGTATTGTCCTGTTTAAGAGTGTCACAACATTGCTGTTTACGGCAGTCGAACTGCTTTACTGTAGACAAAAACGTGACTGCTGTTGTTGTGTGTTGTTACCGCGCTGGGAGGACGATATTAAAACTGCCTAACAATAAACCCACATAAGAAACCAAGAACTTGCCCTCGATCATTCTACAGTTATAACATCATTGGGCAGACACGTTGTTTATATTGTGGGAAAGCGGACGTGAAAACAGGCTGTCGACACGTCACTCAGGTCGGCATGGAGCTGGATGGGGCGTGGCCTACGGCTCCGCCTGAATTTCGGGAGATTTTCAGGAGAAAATTAGTCCCGGTGTTGCATGGACATCGGGGGCGGTACCTCTGGATTGGTGGTTCCTCTCTTTAAGAAGGGGGACCGGAGGGTGTGTTCCAACTATCGTGGGATCACACTCCTCAGCCTTCCCGGTAAGGTTTATTCAGGTGTACTGGAGAGGAGGCAATGCCGGATAGTCGAACCTTGTATTCAGGAGGAACAGTGTGGTTTTCTTCCTGGTCGTGGAAATGTGGACCAGCTCTATACTCTCGACAGGGTTCTTGAGGGTACATGGGAGTTTGCCCAACCAGTCTACATGTGCTTTGTGGACTTGGAGAAGGCATTCGACCGTGTCCCTCGGGAAGTCCTGTGGGGAGTGCTCAGAGAGTATGGGGTATCGGACTGTCTTATTGTGGCGGTCCGCTCCCTGTATGATCAGTGTCAGAGCTTGGTCCGCATTGCTGGCAGTAAGTCGGACACATTTCCAGTGAGGGTTGGACTCCGCCAAGGCTGTCCTTTGTCACCGATTCTGTTCATAACTTTTATGGACAGAATTTCTAGGCGCAGTCAAGGCATTGAGGGGTTCCGGTTTGGTGACCGCAGGATTAGGTCTCTGCTTTTTGCAGATGATGTGGTCCTGATGGCTCCATTTGACAGGGATCTTCAGCTCTCGCTGGATCGGTTCGCAGCCGAGTGTGAAGCGACCGGAATGAGAATCAGCACCTCCAAGTCCGAGTCCTTGGTTCTCGCCCGGAAAAGGGTGGAATGCCATCTCCGGGTTGGGGAGGAGACCCTGCCCCAAGTGGAGGAGTTCAAGTACCTAGGAGTCTTGTTCACGAGTGAGGGAAGAGTGGATTGTGAGATCGACAGGCGGATCGGTGAGGCATCTTCAGTCATGCGGACGTTATACCGATCCGTTGTGGTGAAGAAGGAGCTGAGCCGGAAGGCAAAGCTCTCAATTTACCGGTCGATCTACGTTCCCATCCTCACCTATGGTCATGACCGAAAGGATAAGATCACGGGTACAAGCGGCCGAAATGAGTTTCCTCCGCCGTGTGGCGGGGCTCTCCCTTAGAGATAGGGTGAGAAGCTCTGCCATCCGGGAGGAACTCAAAGTAAAGCCGCTGCTCCTTCACATCGAGAGGAGCCAGATGAGCTGGTTTGGGCATCTGGTCAGGATGCCACCCGAACGCCTCCCTAGGGAGGTGTTTAGGGCACGTCCAACCGGTAGGAGGCCACGGAGAAGACCCAGGACACGTTGGGAAGACTATGTCTCCCGGCTGGCCTGGGAACGCCTCGGGATCCCCTGGGAAGAGCTAGACGAAGTGGCTGGGGAGAGGGAAGTCTGGGCTTCCCTGCTTAGGCTGTTGCCCCCGCGACCCGACCTCGGCTAAGCAGAAGAAGATGGATGGAATTAGTCCCGGGAGGTTTTCGGGAGAGGCGCTGAATTTCGGGAGTCTCCCAGATTATCCGGGAGGGTTGGCAAGTAAGGTGATGACTGTATTATGCTGATAGTATATATCTGTACCATGAATTGATTAACCTGGACCCCGACTTAAACAAGTTGAAAAACGTATTCGGGTGTTACCATTTAGTGGTCAATTTTACGGAATATGTACTGAACTGTGCAATTTACTCATAAAAGTGTCAATCAATCAATCAATCAATCAATCAATCAATCAATCAATCAATCAATCAATCAGTCAACCTCAAGATGATATATAGATTTACTGTAAGCATTAAATAAAAAATAATAATACTATCCATCCATTTTTACTATTTTTTTTTAGCGTTATATGCTTTTTCCCTATTTGCTTATTTTGTATTTCAATAGATGGATACCTTAGAAAAAAAAGATACAAGAGTTATCTTTTTTTTTTGTTTGATCCATCCATCCATCCATTTTCTACCGCTTATTCCCTTTCGGGGTCGCTGGCGCCTATCTCAGCTACAATCGGGCGGAAGGCGGGGTACACCCTGGACAAGTCGCCACCTCATCGCAGGGCCAACACAGATAGACAGACAACATTCACACTCACATTCACACACTAGGGCCAATTTAGTGTTGCCAATCAACCTATCAATAATAATACTACTTTTACTTATTTTTAACAAAGACCCTCTATGCTCCCCATGAGCCCTAAGGATTAAAAAAAAAAAATCCATATATTTTGTTGTGGTTTGAACATGAAATATATCAAAATGGCCCCCAAATACTTAACATTTTCCGTGTGCGGCCCTCTGTGGAAAAAGTTTGGACACCCCTGCCATATATGGACAGGCACCGCTCCCTCCACGCCCAAAACAAGTCGTCATTTGCGGGCCGGGCTGTGATTTCTGTGGTCTCTCCGTTCCGCCTGGAAGTTCAGGAAGTTGGTCACCGCCCTATCCCTCCTCCGCTTCTGCTATTGTGGGGAAATAGCCGTCGTCACCGAAACAAAGTTTACCGAAACTGTCTAGAGCGAGGCTCTTTGAACTAAATCCTTCCTTTTATCTCTTTGAGGGCAGACATCCGGTCAAGTTAGCGCTAGAGGCAACAATAGCATTTCCGTGAAGGCAACTTGGACAAACATACCATTCTCTTTCCTCCATCTTGGAACTTTTCGAACAAATTGTTATTGGTAAGTTCCACTTTGTTTCTCCATTGAGATTTGTTTGTTGGTATGACGTGTAAATTGTGACGATACTGTTAGAGAGCGTGTTGTAACCATGTAAGCGTCGCTTTTGTGTTTAATTCGGAATACTTTACCGGCTCGTCTGTTAGCATTAGCTGTAGCAAGGTGTCGTCTTTCGCAAAGTAGGTCAGCAGGTAAACTACGTAGACTGGGATTATACAGTAGCATGTTTTTTGTTTTGTTTATCTTTTAGCGTATTCGAGTTAAATTATCCACATTAAAGGAAATCCAAGTGAACTCACTTTTGATGTTCGAAAGTCGCACAGGTGTAACTTTAGCTATTTGTCCCCAAATGTTAGCTTTTTAGTACAAACCCCGTTTCCATATGAGTTGGAAAATTGTGTTAGACGTAAATATAAACGGAATACAATGATTTGCAAAACATTTTCAACCCATATTCAGTCGAATATGCTACAAAGACAACATATTTGATGCTCAAACTGATAAACATTTTTTTTTTGCTAATAATTATTAACTTTAAAATTTGATGCCAGCAACACGTGACAAAAAAGTTGGGAAAAGTGGCAGTAAATACTGATATAGTTGAGGACTGTTCATCAAACACTTATATGGAACATCCCACAGGTGTGCAGGCTGATTGGGAACAGTTGGGTGCCATGATTGGGTTTAAAAGCAGCTTCCATGAAATGCTAAGTACTTCACAAACTAGGATGGGGTGAAGGTCACCACTTTGTAAGCAAATTGTCAGTTTTAGAACAACATTTCAACGAACTATTGCAAGGAATTTAGGGATTTTACCATCTACGGTACGTAAAATCATCAAAAAGTTCAGAGAATCTGGAGAAACCACTGCACGTAAGCGTTATTACTAGGGCTGGGCAACGATTAAAATTTTTAATCGAAGTTAATCGCACTATTTCTCCGATTAATCGTGATTAACTGCATTGTATACGCAAAGCCCAATAATGATAAATGATAAATGGGTTGTACTTGTATAGCGCTTTTCTACCTTCAAGGTTCTCAAAGCGCTTTGACATTACTTCCACATTTACCCATTCACACACACATTCACACACTGACGGAGGGAGCTGCCATGCAAGGCGCCAACCAGCACCCATCAGGAGCAAGGGTGAAGTGTCTTGCTCAGGACACAACGGACGTGACGAGGTTGGTACTAGGTGGGATTTGAACCAGGGACCCTCGGGTTGCGCACGGCCACTCTGCCACTGCGCCACGCCGTCCCTAATAATGAATTCAAAAGTAGTGTGTAGTGCACCTTTATTGGAATATTCTCCCACATGAACAAAAAAACGCCAAAACATTTCAAACACAATTTAAATCAGTCCTTGCTAAACAGTAGCAGTTAAATAGCATATTTTATGAAAATCAACTCAAAAAATGTAAATACAAACATTTAAGCTTATTGCCACTGCCAGGGTATTTAAGTTATCCTGTTTGTTATGGAAAATAAATATAATCTACATACAAATCTCTGAGCCACAATCATAACATCTGAACAGGCAATTTCTGAGGTAACAGCAGAAACATTTTTTTTATCAGGGATCTTATGTTTAAAAAACCTATATTATTGGTAGTGGGCTGTTTTAGGGAATTTTTGATCAAATTATCCGTAGTAGCAATATTAATAATGTTGTGTTTATTCTGCGTAGTGCACTTAAAATAATTATGACCATATCTAGGAATTGATATGATGGGAATTTTCCGATTGTTTGCTTGGTGCTTTGATAAACTGAACGCATATGCATGGTACTATATTGTGATATGAGCCAGGGAAAAAAAGAACTACCCTACCCAGCATGCAACAGGAGTGACGAGCATGCGCGGTATCCCGGTATAGGTTGTGTCGCCATGACAGCATCTTGTATGTTGTTATATGCACGCTCTGAAAGTAAACATTAAGAACTCATCCAACACTCCTCGTCTGCATTATTCATAAATAGACAGACAACACAAATACTCCGCTGCTTCACAGGCCGCTGGATGTAGCCGGCAAAGTATTCCCATGCTAGCTAGCCGGTCTAGCAAGCACGCGTCATTCAGTCCAAAACGGCCCGATCTATCCACATCCAGAATTGTCTGGCGGTCGTAAGTGATCCCGGAGTCACCACGCTGTAAGCCAGCCATGAAATTTGCAGAATTGTCCGGCATTTTTGCCAAATGTTCCATCTTTACCAAGAGCCCCTCGACGCCGAAGCCCGTCGGGGCGACACCATCTTGTTAAGAAAAGGCGTTAACAAAATAAAAGCATGTAAACAACATACGCAAATGTGCGATAAAATAATTGTCGGCTTTAATAGATTGATGAGTTAACTCGTAATTAACGCGTTAATTTGCCCACCCCTAGTTATTACGGACTTTTTATCCCTCAGGCGGTACTGCATCAGTGTGTAAAGGATTTCACCACATGGGCTCAGGAACATTTCATAAAACCACTGTCAGTAACTACAGTTGGTCGCTACATCTGTAAGTGCAAGTTAAAACTCTACTATGCAAAGTCAAACCCATTGATCAACGATATCCTGAAACGCCGCCGGCTTGGCTGGGCCCGAGCTCACCTAAGATGGACTGATATAAAGTGGAAAGGTGTTCTGTGGTCAGACGAGTCCACATTTCAAATTATATTTGGAAACGGAGGATGTGGTGTCCTCCAGAACAAAGAGGAAAATAACCATTCGGATTGTTATAGCGCAAAGTTGAAAAGCCAGCATCTGTGATGGTATGGGGGTGTATTAGTGCCCAAGGCATGGGGAACTTACACAACTGTGAAGGCACCATTAATGCTGAATGGTCCACACAGGTTTTGGAGCAACATATGTTGTCATCCAAGGAACGTGATCATGGATGCCCCTGCTTATTTCAGCAAGACAAGTGTTACAACAGCGTGGCTTCGTTAAAAAAAGAGTGCGGGTACTTTCCTGGCCCGTCTGCAGTCCAGACCTGTCTCCCATCTAAAATGTGTGGCGCATTATGAAGCGCAAAATAGGACAGCGGAGACCCCGGACTGTTGAACGACTGAAGCTCTACATAAAATAAGAATGGGAAAGTATTCCCCTTTTAAAGCTTCAACAATTAGTTTCCTCAATTCCCAAACGTTTGAGTGTCGTTAAAAGAAAAGGTGATGTAGCTCATTAGTGAACATGTCCTTTCCCAACTACTTTGGCACGTGTTGCAGCCATGAAATTCTAAGTTAATTATTTGCAAAAAAAAAATAAAGTTTATGAGTTTGAACATCAAATATCTTGTCTTTGTAGTCCATTCAATTGAATATGGGTTGAAAAGGATTTGCAAATCATTGTATTATGTTTATATTTACATCTAACACAATTTCCCAACTCATATGGAAACGGGGTTTGTAGTTTGGGCCACCCTGTTGCTCACTAAAGAACGTTTTCCTTTTAAACAGTTTGTGTCGAGAAGTATCGTCTGTTCTGCATTGGCTTAGAATGCAATGAACAGAAACAGGAAGTGTGGGGACATTCCAAGGCTAATGTTGCGATATACTCCTTAAAGTTTTATTTCCGGCCCTACATTTCATACCGCTTGTCCCATTCAGGGATTGCGGGGGTGCATTCGGTCTGAAGGTGGCGTACACCCTGGACAAGTCGCCACCTCATTGCAGCTGATCACAGATAGACAGACAACAGTCACTCACATTCACTCACTAGGGCAGTGGTTCTCAAATGGGGGTACGCGTACCCTTGGGGTTACTTGAAAGTATGCCAAGGGGTATGTGGGATTTTTTAAAAATATTCCAAAAATAGCAACAATTCAAAAATCCTTTAGAAATACATTTATTGAATAATACTTCAACAAAATATGAATGTGATCAACTGTGAAAAGAAATGCAACACTGCAATATTCAGTGTTGACAGCTAGATTTTTTGTGGACATGTTCCATAAATATTGATGTTAAAGATTTATTTTTTTGTGAAGAAATGTTTAGAAATAAGTTTGTGAATCCAGATGGATCTCTATTACAATCCCCAAAGAGGGCACTTTAAGTTGATGATTACTTCTATGTGTAGAAATCTTTATTTATAATTGAATCACTTGTTTATTTTTCAATAAGTTTTTAGTTATTTGTATATATTTTTTTCCAAATAGTTCAAGAAAGACCACTACAAATGAGCAATATTTTGCACTGTTATACAATTTAATAAACCAGAAACTGATGACATAGTGGGGTATTTTACTTCTTTATCTCTTTCTTTCAACCAAAAATATTTTGCTGTGATTAGGGGGTACTTGAATTAAAAACATGTTCACAGGGGTACAGTGGGGCAAAAAATATTTAGTCAGCCACCGATTGTGCAAGTTCTCCCACTTAAAATGATGACAGAGGTCTGTAATTATCATCATAGGTACACTTCAACTGTGAGAGACAGAATGTGAAAATAAATCCAGGAATTCACATTGTAGGAATTTTAAAGAATTTATTTTTAAATTATGGTGGAAAATAAGTACTTTGTCACTTCAAACAAGGAAGATCTCTGGCTCTCACAGTAACTTCTTCTTTAATAAGGTCTTCTGTCCTCCACTCGTTACCTGTATTAGTGGAACCTGTTTGAACTCGTTATCTGTATAAAATACACCTGTCCACAGCCTCAAACAGTCAGACTCCAAACTCCACAATGGCCAAGACCAAAGAGCTATCAAAAGACACCAGGAAAATAATTGTAGACCTGCACCAGACTGGGAACAGTGAATCTACAATTGGCAAGCAGCTTGGTGTGAAAAAATCAACTGTGGGAGCAATTATCAGAAAACGGAAGACATACAAGACCACTGATAATCTCCCTCGATCTGGGGCCCCACGCAAGATCTCATCCCATGGGGTCAAAATGATCGGTGAGAAAAAATCCCAGAACCACACGGGGGGACCTGATGAATGACTTGCAGAGAGCAGCAGAGGATTGGGAGAATGTCAAGTGGTCAGATGAAACCAAAATAGAACTTTTTGGTATAAACTCAACTCGTCGTGTTTGGAGGAAGAAGAATACTCAGTTGCATCCCAAGAACACCATACCTACTGTGAAGCATGGGGGTGGAAACATCATGCTTTGGGGCTGTTTTTCTGCTAAGGGGACAGGACGACTGATTCGTGTTAAGGAAAGAATGAATGAGGCCATGTATCGTGAGATTTTGAGCCAAAATCATCTGGCTCAAGAGCCATAGGTTCCCTACCCCTGCACTAGGGCCAATTTAGTGTTGCCAATCAACCTATCCCCAGGTGCATGTTTTTGGCGGTGGGAGAAAGCCGGAGTACCCGGATGGAACCCACGCAGACACTGGGAGAACATGCAAACTCCACACAGAGATCCCGATCGCAGGATCGAACCCAGGACCTTCGTATTGTGAGGCAGACACACTAACCCCTCTCCCACTGTTTTATTTCACCCGACGTTAAACCGACAACCGCATCAGTACCGATTGCCCCGAACACTGAAGATGTGTAAATGGCTTACACATCTAGTGTATATATATATATATATATATATATATATATATATATATATATATATATATATATATATATATATATATATATATATAATCTTTTTTTTTTTGTCGGCCTGCAATGACGTGGACTGACAGGGAATCTAACCTCTTAGCAAACTCATAACTTTCCAGTAAGAGAATGTAAACATGGTCACATAGTTATTTATTTAACCATAACTTTACTTAGAGATATCCAATAATGGCTTTTTTGACGATATTCCGATATTGTTCAACTCTTAATTACCGATTCTGATATCAACCAATACTGATGAATACAGTTGTGGAATTAACATGTTATTATGCCTAATTTTGTTGCGATGCCCCGCTGGATGCATTACACAATGTATCAAGGTTTTCCAAAATAAATCAACTCAAGTTATAGAAAAAAAAATGCCATCGTGGCACTGCCATATTTGTTATTGAAGTCACAAAGTGCATTATTTTTTTAAACATGCCTTAAAACGGCAGCTTGGAATATGGGACATGCTCTCCTTGCGAGAGCATGAGGAGGTTGAGGTGGGGGGGTGTAGCGTCTTGAAAGAGTTAGTTCTGCCAGGGGTTTTAAATATTTGTTCTGTTGTGTCACGGTGCGGATGTTCTCCCAAAATGTGTTTGTCATTCTTGTTTGGTGTGGGTTCACAGTGTGGCGCATATTTGTAACAGTGTTAAACTTGTTTATACGGCCACCCTCATTGTGACATATATGGCTGTTTACCAAGTATGACTTGTATTCACTTGTGTGTGTAAAAAGCCGTAGATATTATGTGCCATTTTACTTTTTGAAACCGATACCAATAATTTACGATTACATTTTAAAGCATTTATCGGCCGATAATATCGGGCTGCCATCCATCCATCTTCTTCCGCTTATCAGAGGTCGGGTCGCGGGGGCAGCAGCCTAAGCAGGGAAGCCTAGACTTCCCTCTCCCCAGCCACTTCGTCCAACTCTTCCCGGGGGATCCCGAGGCATTCCCAGGCCAGCCAGGAGATATAGTCTTCCCAACCTGTCCTGGGTCTTCCCCGTGGCCTCCTACTGGTCGGACGTGCCTGAAACTCCTCCCAAGAGAGGTGTTCGGGTGGCATCCTGACCAGATGCCCGAACCACCCATCCGGCTCTTCTCGATGTGGAGGAGCAGCGGCTTGACTTTGAACTCCTTCCGGATGACTGAGCTTCTCACCCTATTTCCAACGGGAGAGCCCCGCCACCCGTTTTAGATTAAGATGAGTCACAATGATTAGTACGAAGATTCCCTTAAAGCAGGGGTGTCAATCATTGTAACTGAGGGTCACATCCCAGTGAGGGTTGCCTTCAGTGGGCCGCTTTTAACAGTGATCACCTGATAATATACTGTACAATTTCCTATGCGTTTGAATATTAAATTGTTTCACATAAAGATTAATGGGTAAC
The DNA here is from genome assembly GCF_033978795.1 of Nerophis ophidion. Taxonomy (NCBI): domain Eukaryota; kingdom Metazoa; phylum Chordata; class Actinopteri; order Syngnathiformes; family Syngnathidae; genus Nerophis; species Nerophis ophidion. The sequence continues at coordinate 71,026,627 of NC_084615.1, read as the reverse complement.
TCTCTTTGAAATCATAAGGGCACAGGTGTCAAACTCATGCAAAGCGAACTTTTCTTACCTATTGGTACTTCCATCCATCCATCCATTTTCTACCGCTTATTCCCTTTTGGGGTCGCGGGGGGCGCTGGCGCCTATCTCAGCTACAATCGTCGTTGTGTATTTAGGATTTGCACAAGTCCTGAAAATTTGAAATCAAACCGTGGAGGCATTGAGTAATTTATAAAAGAATCTTGCCTTACTTCCACCAAACAACCTTTTTGGAATGTGCACAATTGGTAATGTTAGGGCTGGGCGATTGGACGAAACAGCATATCTCTATATATTTACTTAAACTCTATATTCTACATGTATCTCGATTATTTTTTTCGGTAAAAGTGTATATATATACAAAGAACAATTTTTTTTGCGATATTCAGTGAAATTTAAGTGAATGACAACTTTACTGTAAACAGTCAGTGGCTTTTTTTACTAAACCAGTTAGTCAAGAGGAGTATTAACAGCACAAAATAAACTGTTTAAGTAGTACAGAATTACATAACATAAATAAAATAGAAAGATATTCTTTCGACATAAAATAAATAACATAGCTGTGCAAATAAAACAAAATGTACCAAAATCAGATAAAAAAAAAAACAAACATTTGCAGGCAGGCACTTTGTGAATTCTCTTCCGGGTTAATGGCCCGTCCTATCTTGCCTCTGATTAGCCTGTCCCCAACCAATCATGACTCATCATAGTAAACAACCAACCGATCATGGATGTTCTTATAGGAAGGGGAGTGGTATGGACGGGGTGCGGGAAAAAACAAGGAACACAACAAATAAGATGCGTTTGGTAATTTTAACATAAAATAGATTATATCGATATTTTCTTGATTTTTATCTTGTTTAAAAATATATTGATGTGTCTTACAAACTCGATTTTTCTCCCAGCCCGAGGTGATTTCACAAATTGGGAAAATTGTCAGTGGATTCTCCATATATGGTATATATATATATTGTATTCATCCTCTGCATTCATCCTCCTTGTATTCATCCTCTGCAGAACTTATATCTGTCGGTCAACTACCTATTGAAACACTGAAAACCACAACTAAGTGGGCAAGTAGAAGACTCAGTCGAAGTGGAGGCAGGAAATCAGGCTGCCCACAAAACGTCGCATCCGGAAGAGGCGGTCAGAAAGTGGCTTAAACTGTCTGTAAGACATTATTCTATGCAACATATTGACCAAAAGATCCACCATTACATGTTATGTAGACCACATGGAAGTGTTTTAATTGTAGAAACAAAATCATGATGGCCCCTTTAATGAAGCTTCGAAAATAATAAATAAATAGGTTGTACTTGTATAGCGCTTTTCTACCTTCAAGGTACTCAAAGCGCTTTGACACTACTTCCACATTTACCCATTCACACACACATTCACACACTGATGGAGGGAGCTGCCATGCAAGGAGCCAACCCGCACCCATCAGGAGCAAGGGTGAAGTGTCTTGCTCAGGACACAACGGACGTGACGAGGTTGGTACTAAGTGGGAATTGAACCAGGGACGCTCGGGTTGCACACGGCCACTCTCCCCACTGCGCCACGCCGTCCCGTTTGTCAAAGCAATTTTTCTTTCTTAAAAATGTATTTGATATTCAATTTTGACAGAAAAAATGCATGTGCTGCAAATAATTGGATGTCTTTTGGCTTTATTTGATCAAGCAAAAAACATATAAACATATTTCAATATTTCTTTTCTAAAATAAAAATACTGCCTGTCACACTGACTTATGATTTTAAAGCAAGTTATACATCAATGTAATTGTTAAAAAATACTGCAATCAAATGTCTAGGCAATTTTGTATTAAAAACATGATACAACATTATTCATACATATTCACTGCAATATCTGGGAACCCATAATTGCGTTGTGGCCCTCAATGAAAACAAATTTGACACCCGTGTCATAGGCCCCGTTTACACTGCACTCCGAATCTGACTTTGCTGCGCTCATCTGACACAGATTAGATTTTTTTTTTTGCCTTTCTAAAGGTTCCAAAGTGCTTTAAATCTGATCTTTTCGCTTCATAATCACATCAGGAGGTAGTCCAATTCTGATTGAAATCTGTTGTTTTCAAAGGGAACTTCAGTCGAAACGGCCCGTATGTGACTTTTTTTTGTCAGTTTTAGACGAGGGAAAAGACGAGGAAGACCAGCGGAAGTGGATATTTTATCACAAAGTCAATAGTGCGCAAATAATAGTACGAATATATATTTTGATTCCGAAGAAATGCCAATTGTTGAATGACCGGATTTGATGCTCTGGCGTATTAGTCTACATGTTGCGTACATTGCATGAGTTGTTTACATAAGTTAATTTAAAAATGTAGCTAACCTAGAACCACGCTGATGTCTGTGTTGACTGTACTTAATTGTCATAAAAAGATTACAACCCTGCCAAATATATTACACTATATGTATCCCTTCATTCATGGTGTTACTTTAATTGGTTTTAACACAAAAAACCACACATTTTTAAGGTTTGGAAAGTCTTATTTTACTTTGTAGTAGTTGTAACTTCCTTGTTCATTCATGGAATCCAGTCAATTTCCTTTGTTTTCACTTTATCAAACTTTGTATGCAAGCGACGTGGAAGTTACATTAAGGTCACATTGGGCCTGGTGTTCGATAAAGATCACATTTTTCTTGCAATATAAACAGTCAGCTGGAAAATAATCAAATTTAGAAAAAAATCAGATTTGGGCCACTGTGGCCTGCAGTGTAAACATTTTTATATTTTTTTTATTTTGCAGCCTAACATAAAAATCGGCTCGTTCTAGGTGGCTAACAATGCAGCTAATGGGAGCAATCAATTCTACCCCTAAATCGCTTTAAAAATGCATTCAAAACCCGTCCATACTGGACCCCAGGAAGAATAGTCTCCGCTGCGGTGTAGACTAATGGGGATCCTTATTAAACTAAACTAAACTTCATTTACGTTTCATAACCTTTATAATTATAAAGTACTATCTATCTAATTACCCAACTGTAGCGACATTGTTATTGTAAGAGCGAACATTGACAAACTTTTTTATTTAATGTTTATATATCGTAGTAGCACATCGGTGTGCTACGGTGTTAGCCTTAAAAGCTAACTATGGCAAAACATAAGCAAGCTTTTACATCAGCACGAAACAGGAGAGTTTGTAATGCACAACACTGCAATCAGACATCAATCTGTGCGGAATGTAAAACATAGACAATCATATTGTTTGTACACTGCAGAACTAGCCAGACAGCGTATGTACTGTAGTTGTAATGACACGCATGCTGTTACCAAATTTGCCATGATTAGAACACACAAGTGTTTGAATCCGGAAGTAGGAACACACCTTTGTTGCTAGAAGTCAGACGTGCATTGCTGTGGAAACAGAAATCAATGTGCGGAAAGCGGAATAAATAAATCCCGGAAATGAATTAAATTCTCAAAATACGGTAAATATTGAACACTGTTACTACATTATATATAGACTTCCATCCATTTTCTACCGCTTATTCCCTTTTTGGGGCCGCGGGGGGCGCTGGCGCCTATCTCAGCTACAATCGGGTGGAAGGCGGGGTACACCCTGGACAAGTCGCCACCTCATCGCAGGGCCAACACAGATAGACAGACAACATTCACACTCACAGACTTGCAGTGTGTATATAAAATATTTACTGGAGGGTTTTGAAGTTATTTTAGAGGGCGGTTTAGCTCGGTTGGTAGAGCGGCCGTGCCAGCAACTTGAGGTTTGCAGGTTCGATTCCCGCATCCACCATCCTAGTCACTGCCGTTGCGTCCTTGGGCAAGACACTTTGCCCACCTGCTCCCAGTGCCACCCACACTGGTTTGAATGTAACTTAGATATTGGGTTTCACTATGTAAAGCGCTTTGAGTCACTGGAGAAAAAGCGCTATATAAATATGATTCACTTCACTTTAGGGCTTTGAAGGCTACAACGGTGACTCCTATTAGCTGCATATTTCAAGCATTTTTATCATCTTTAAAAACCATAAAAAAAAGAACTTCATTTTTTTTTAAAAGTGCTGTTCCCCCTTTAACATGACGAGCAGATATTTAAGTATTTATTTTTATATAAAATTCTTTTGACATCCGTGCCCTAAACAATACATTTGTGAATTATTATGAATAAAGTGAATTTTATGTATATAGCACTTTTCTGTAGTGACTCAAAGTGCTTTACATCGTTAAACCCATTATCTAATTTACATTTAAACCAGTCTGGGTGGCAATGGGAGCAGGTGGGTAAAGTATCTTGCTCAAGGACACAACGACAGTGACTAGGATGGCGGAAGCAGGGATCTGGCTGGAACCCTCAAGTTGCTGGCATGCCCCATGAATGAATGTATTAATGGATTAATCTGGCCACACATTTAAATCATATCCTGCCGATAAGTAACACTCTAGCAGAACACTAGACAAGAATTATACAGATGTTATCCAAGGCCAATGGCATTGACATTGTTCCCATGCTATAGGTGACCAACTTTTATGTGGAAGCTACTTTGCCTCAAGGACTTCCGGACTGTTGCCAGTCCGTGTCTGTTGGCAAATCAATGAGTTTGCAAGTCATTGAAATAGGAAAGGACATTTTCTGAGGCATGCATATAAGCTCTTTGCAAGGATGTTACCATTTGATGTTAAAATGTTGTTATTCACTTCAGGAACTCTATATTTTGCAGTTTTGTTTTTCTCCAGATCGAGAGCTTCTTTTAATGGGCCTGTTTACCATGCAGTGATTGGCAGTGATTCCCACAGGACTGCAGTCTACCTCTGGTGTTGGGTTATAGGGTGGGGTGCTAAGTGACATCCTTATCTAATCTACATAATTGGCTATGATTGTGTACCAACCTTACTAAAATTAAGCCATTTCAATTGCACTAATTAAGTTATCCTTCACCACAAAAGGGAAAAGCGGATGGATGGATGGAAGTTATCCTTCAAAAATAAAATGGGGATGAACTTATCCAAATATTGATTTATCACTAATATTACAACAATAATAATTCATAGGCCAAATACTTGAGGGTGCCACAGACGTAGTGGACGCGCTTGGAGTGTACTTCTCTTTTCTGTGCAGGGTTTGTGTGAATGTTTGTATTTCAGTTAATTACCTCTGACGTGGAACATGTATTTACAGAAGATTCTCTTCTTGATATTTCCACTTTGCATGTTTTTGTAGGTCAAATATGTAATGTATTACATTGTAATTGAATTCATGTTTTCGAAATAAACTGACACTTTCCGTCGGTCTTTTTTTGGATAAGTACATTCACACCGCAGGCATGTTCGTCCGCTCTATATAAGCCCACACTTTTTGCTTATGTCATCACAACGGCCGGTTTTGGCAGTTTTGTTTTGATTATCAAAGTCTTTCAGTGGAAGGCCAAAAATGCAACTTAGGGGCATTTTTCAGTTGAACATTCTTTGTTGCCGAAAATTTGGTGCACACTTATTTAGGAAATAAGCGGTAGAAAATGGATGGATGGATACTTTATTCCGTCGCTTCTTTTTGTGGTGATGGGCGGGATTTGCAGGACAGTTGTAATGTTACTTTTCATAAGTCCCAACCCAATATGGCTGGAATGTTGGGAGGCCAAAAGTCTTTGAACCAGGTCACCAACAAAAGAGTACATGTTTGTGTTGCAGTTTTGCATTCTGTGATGTGACTTTTTTTATTTTTTTTATTTCTAGAATTCTAGAAATGACAAACATCAACACGGCTAACATTAACTTCAAATGGGACCCAAAGAGTCTGGAGATCAGGACTCTAGCAGTGGAAAGGCTGCTGGAGCCCTTGGTCACACAGGTAATATTGTTTGTCTTTTTTATTGTTTGGTTGATGGAAAATCTAGGTGCCTGTATTGGTATCATATGTTATACAATTTGAACTTCTGAGGTCCAACACCCTTCAGTCTGGGACATTGATAGTATTTCACAATTGTCCCAATGGAATTGACATAAATACATGTAGTCTGTCGGGGTGTCTTAGAATAGTTAACTATTTGAATATTCGTTGTTTAAAAGTTTCAAGGATTTGAAATAAAAAGAAAGTTCTAATTAATGATGAGTTAAGGACTTATGATATTGTAACCAGCTTAATCACTGGAAACCACCTTTTTAACCCTTTTTTTTTTGCCTGCCATAGGTCACCACTCTGGTGAACTCAAGTAACAAAGGCCCATCCAACAAGAAGAAGGGACGTTCCAAGAAGGCTCACGTCCTGGCAGCGTCTGTGGAGACTGCGACTCGGAACTTTTTGGAAAAAGGAGAAAAGATTGCAAAGGAGAGTCAGTTCCTCAAGGATGAGCTGACTGCTGCAGTGGAAGATGTCCGCAAGCAAGGTATTTTGGAAGTACTCAATGCCACAGAGTGTGATTTCTTGTCTCTGCATGCTCAACAAGATAAGAGTGTGTCAAATAAATCTTAAACATGGTTTGCAGAACAACACTATCCTCCAAAGGTTATATCTGCAGTATTCTCTTATAAATGCAAATGCACTATAAAACACAGACACCATAATAAAGACTTAGCACAGTTCTAATATTCATCTTTGAGTACCTGATCGTAACACTCTTTGCCACATTTCACACTATGCCGTTGACCTACACTGAGACATTCAGAGGGCGATTTTTCCTGTGGTGAATATTGATTGTGAAAATGTGTGCAGATATGTCGCAATCCAGTTGCCATGTAAGTCATAACTTTGAGCTTGGTATCATGTAGATCGGAGCAGTTTTATTGATCTTCCATCCATCCATTTTCTACCGCTTATTCCCTTTTGGGGTCGCGGGGGGCGCTGGCGCCTATCTCGCGAAATATATTGATATTTTGTTTCCCAAGTATGTATCCATTTTTTGGGCCGATTTTCTCAATAGATTCCCATTCAAATCCATCAAAGATAACTTTTTTCACAAACTTTTGTAGATTCTCCTGTGATTTTGTTGATGCTGCAGCTTGTGCTGTGCTCACTGTTCAGCCATGCCCTCTGTGAAGCACTCAGTACGTGTCCATGCACTATATCAGTCCAATTACCCAAATAGTTTGGCTCTAAATAATCTTCCTACAACCCATTGAAACACCCTAATCCGATTGTTTGGTTTTTGAAAAGTCGGACTAACACACTTGGATTATGCGATTGAAAACAAGGTCTCTCAAGGGGGTGTGTATCCCTAAACGCTCGGGATACAATCCGGAAGCAGATACCATTCAATAAAAACATAGCAGCAATTGTACTGAAGAGGATACTGTTTTTTTGCTTCACTAATTAATAGAACAGAACATTTTGAAGTAGATCGATGGTAGAAAAAAAATGTTTTTTTAAGAAAATGGTTAAAAAATGTAGGCTTAATTCGAACTCCTGAATGAAATACGAATGAGAAAAAAGATAATGAAGTAGGCATATTAAAGGCGAATAATAAAGCTTACAAAAACCTCTTCACGCTGCATTTGTGCTTTCTAAACTGATTAACTAGTCCAGAACAATATCAACCTTCATCTGGAACGGTATTAGTTGGGGCATGAACAGTCATTTCCTTCGGATTTAAATCTGCTTCCATCAATCCACAGCGCCTTTTGAATGAATCCCGATACATTCAAAAGTTTGGTTTCCATAATTCTACACCTGAAAAAAATCTCTCGAAGGTTCTCGATTCAAAACCATTACTTTAATATTAGGAGCCAGTTCTATGATTTCACATTCCACCATAAAATAGATAAACAGCTGTGATAAATTTCAATTTTATCTAAAATGAAACTGGTTCTATCCAAACATTTAATAAAGTCTAGAACAAAGAAGTATCCCAAACTTGGTTTCAAAGTGAATCTGTACAGCAGATACGGGCATCTGCATCAACAATATGATTTGCCTGAGTGGCTGGAGAGGACAGATTTAAAACTAAATAAGTAAAACATCAATTTTTGTTTCATTTTTTAATCGATTAAGAATCGCGATGTATTTGAAAATGTTAACACCCCGAGTACTTATATAACCAGGTTTTATTTAAAAAATGAACAACAATAAATAAAAAATGAGAAATATGTTATTTGATTATATTGTTCTGGCTACGTGAGAGCCCTAATATTTTTATTTCAGTGTTTTATTATGTTCATCTTCTTTCGTTTTTAATTTGTCAAAGTTTTAATGTTTTTTTAATAAAGAAAACAACGGGCGTTGTGTGTCACATCCAGTATATGTGACATCACACAAATTCACGTCCTGTTGTCATATTCCTTCAAGTATAGATCGATCCCACTGCTCTATTTAATAGAGCATAGCCTGTAGGTTTAATGTGCTCCATTGAATATTTTAGTTGTTTAGACAGTAATGTGTTAATACAGATTTAGATTGGAGAATGTTGTTTTCTACTGTGGAAAGGGGTTAATGTCTCTTGTAGTCATGCCAGCATTTGACCTAGCTAGCGCTAGTTTGCTTTTCCAGTAAGTGAGCAGTGTCACTAGTCCGCGAGTTTATCTAAGTTTTAGCAATCACGATATTACGATAATTTTAATCTAGAAAGATAATTGTAACCGTGGTGAGTTTTACGACATGTTTTAATTATATTGTGTGTCCAGATAGATACTTTTCTTCCTGTTGCGCTGACTTGCGCATGTTCGTTGCTGTTGAGGAAAACACAAACCTACTGTTATCAAAATTGTATTTGTAAGGTACAAATTTTATTGCAGTTGCGACAATGTCAACAAATCGTTGCACTCCTAATCGCCATGTCACAAATTGATGATTGGACTAAATGCTGGAATATGATCTCGCATCATCTCGCTTGTGTCCCCATCTCGTTGGATTTATAGTTCTTCCAAGGTGGGTGGTACCACACTTGTAATTCTTTTTCAAAGTACAAAGTGGCAGTGTCTCCAAAAGAGCAACCACAGCTGTCGTTGACTAAATACTGTATTTCCTTCTTGAAGAGTGACATTTCTCTACACTGAAACTAATCATTCAGCATTATCGGTTTACTTTTAATAGACATTTTACTTATAAACCAGTGGAAAATACCTTTGTGAAGATGGACTATGCAACGCCTGAATGTGTCACGGCAGAGTTATTCAGGGCAAAGCTGTTGTATCTTTCAGGAAATGGGACAAGAAAGAGCGATCATGTAATTGTAAATAAACAAAACTGTTACATAACTATTTTAAGTTAACAATATGCTGTTGTTAATAAGATTGACAATAAATGTTTTTAAATAGTGTTGTACTTTGACTTCTTCAGGACGCAACAATAACACAATAAGATGAAAAACTACATATTTAGTAATTATTTTTTAGAGCGCACCAAGATACACAAAATCAGTTTTCATGCAAATGTTTAATCACTGTTGTTTTATTTCTTACTTTAATTTGTGCATTTAAAGCGCAAAATTTGTGCTTGTGTGTCTGGGGACCCTCTTTTGCAAAAACAAACCAATCACAGCTCTGCATTTTGCATCGCGTAGGATTTTTTTGGAGGTGCATGTAAGCCTTGCAGGAAACTACGCAGGGGAAGGGGGATAAGACTGCGTTGTCTATGCAAGTTACGTGATGTGAGAGTATACATTATACTATGCTTTACATTTATAACCTGAAAAAGTTTGTGTGAACAACCCCTAAGAAAAATAGATACCCCACTTGGCGCAACTGGTCAGTTTCTTTTTGAGTTCCATGCTTCACACACATTTGAAGATGGGAATCCCCCATTCTGCAAAAGCCAATTTAGAAAGTTGCATTATTCACTTCCAACTTAAATTTATCCTCTGTTCTCTGGTTATCTACTAGCTGTTGTTGATAAATTGTGCACAGCTGCTGTCACCATTTGAGGTAACAGCTGTGCTGGTGTGTCTCTTTTCTCTCGTAAGATGCCAAGCAAGTTAGATGCCCTCAGTTCGAGCTCTGCGCCGCATACTCTGACATGTGGTTAGATAGCTTCTGCGACACTGTGTTGTTACTGTAGTTGCAGTAGGGCTGTCACAGGGCTGGAATGCGAGCACTGTGCTGGTGCCTCGTGCTGGCTGTCAGCTATGCTATGCTGCTCAGTGGAGCGTGCCTGGACTGATAATGTGACCATCGAGAAAGCTAACATCCCCTCCATCCCCTGGATTCATGTAACCTTTTCCACCCACCTGCGACTTGCAGCTGTTTAAATTTAAGGAGACATTTATGGCATTATCAGTGATGCCTCTGCACATGTATCAAGGATTTTTCAATTTAATATATATTTTTTCTTTTTTCTGACTTTACGTCTTAAAAATGACTTACTTTCCCCCTCGTTGTCTGAATATTTATCATATTTGATTAAAGGTTAATCATGATTGCTGGTACTTTGCTAACACATTAAACCTCTTTCCTCTCCACATTTTTTTCCCACTAATGTCCTTGTTGTTGTCTTGCCCTTCTCTCCCTGTCTGTCTTTCCTGTCCTGCTGTTATGCAGGTTTACTGTGTGATGTAAATTTTAATCAGTTCATCATGCACTTTGGTTGGCCGCTGGTGAGCATTATTAAGGTAGAACTTTATTAAAGGAGAACTGATAGCCATCTATTTCTTGAAAATGGCCTTATTGATTTGGTTCACATGGGGTGATGATAGTCTGAAGGGGCAGCGTGTGTTTGAGCTCTGTGTTGCTCATATGCAGAACCTGCTTACACTCTGTGGGAGTAAGATGGTCCTCACTATCAATAGAAGCTCTACTCACTCAGTAGCCAATTGCCTTATATTTTTCCTGATTTAATCATCTAATGTGCTTGTAGATTTTCTTTTCCAAGCAGAATTTATATTAGAGTGCAGTAATTTATGTAATGGTCAACCAACAGATAGTATTTCTTGCTTTAACGGATCATTTAATTGTATTACAATAAACAAAGTGGGATGTTGAAATAATATTTAATTGATAGACGGTATGTGCACATTTTGTACCAGCGAGTTGATCTGATGTTTTTTTTCAATTCTTGAAAGAGAAATATGTTTGCCACTCTAAGACAACTCTTCTTAACCTTTGCCATTTTTGTCTTTTATGGCATTTTGGCATCAATATTTACCTGCTTTGGGCAATGGGAATATATTATGACTACTTGAAAGCAGTAGTACCTAATAAAATTAGTCACTAGAGGTATTATTAGTCTATGAACCTATTGACAGATGTGCTGATGTTCATAATGTGAGCCGGACAAAGTCAATATGCGCCCAGTCAACCGTATAGGCCAATGTAGGACACATCGTGGTGCTGGACAAACAAGATTGCAGTCCTTTTGTTGAGGCTTTGCTCTGCTTAGTATACTTGGAACTGTATATGTATGATATGAAAAGAGAACACTTAAACTCTCAAAGGATATTGCATTTTGTCCTTTTGTTATTGTAAAATATATTGTGTGGTATATTATTGTTGCCTGCAAAACTCCAATCTACTTGTGGCAGTGTTAGGTTTCGAGGGAGGGGAGGCATGTGACCCAAGGATGCAGTGTTTCCTACAGATCGGCAATTAATTTGTGGTGGGGGGCTGTGTCAAAATGATATCGTATAAAGGGTTTCCCCCCATTTTGCAAATATAGATGTGGCGTTGGGGGCGCAGCTTGGGGTGTGGTTAATGTGACTTCATCATATAATTTGCCTAAATGTTAATGCATACATACATTTTTTGAATGTTAAAAATAAATTACATGCGTTTGAAACAAGTCTGTGTTTTTAGTAATTAGTATTAACAAGGGGTGTAACGGTACGTGTATTTGTATTGAACCGTTTCGGTACGGGGGTTCGGTTCGGAGGTGTACCGAGCGACACGGACATATTAAGTAGCGCACCGCACGTTGTGTAAACAATGCACACCGAGGCACCATGAATTGATTTACGTGGACCCCGACTTAAACAAGTTGAAAAACTTATTCGGGTGTTACCATTTAGTGGTCAATTGTACGGAATATGTACTGTACTGTTCAATCTACTAATAAAAGTTTCTATCAATCAAAAAAAAAAAACCACACACGGCATGTTAGCAGCGACAAAGCTACGATAGACTGACCATACCTCCTCTTTTCACCAGATATGTCTTCTTTGCGGAGCTGTCCAGGTGGAGTTTCTCAAATGCCTCAAATGTCCGGCATTTTAAGTTAGTGTTGCGTGTATTTTCAATGTACGTTCAGGGTGAAGAAGGGGTTAAAAACAAAACAAAAATTGGTGCCGCCGCAACATTCGTGAGGGAGGGGCAGAGACAGAGAGAGCGAGAGAGTTATGATAAACGCGCATGCGTCGCCAGGCTCTGATTTTTACCCATACATTTATCAGATTTAATTTTTATTATCTATAGCTGGGGTGTCAAAAGTGTGCCCCGGAGGCCATTTGCGGCCCACAGCTAATGTTTTAAAGGCCCACGGCACATTCTAAAAATACTATCAAAATAAACCAAAACATAAACAAAAGTGAAATAAAAAAACTTAAAGGTTAAATGTAATTTAGAAAAAGTTGCAACGTTGACTAATAAAACAAAGCTGTTTTTTTTTTCTTTCAAACTGTCATTGCTCAAAACATAATATTGAATCAAAATCAATGTTATCATGAATTATTGACCTATGCAAGTTTCCCATTACTTCACATCAAATATTCCACTAAGAAAAATATTTTTGGTGGAAGATTTAGCAAATTTGTTAAATAAATAATCAAAAAAGTTATATTTTGTTGTTTTCTTACTGTACCGAAAATGAACCGAACCGTGACCTCTGAACCGAGGTACCTACCCAACCAAAATTTTTGTGTGTGTACCGTTACACCCCTAGTATTAACATATTTTTCCTATATCAGCTCCATTTGTATAATTATTATTGTACAATGAAACAGGCTGTATACCAGTGGCAGCTGTTAATCTTTCAACTAAGGGAATCCATTTTTAGCAACACTTTAAACATTAGTACAGTCTCAATTAACAGATAAAACATATAATCATGCTAGATTTTACAAGGAAAACTTCACATAAAAATGATAAATTTCTCAATCAACAGAAACAACGGAATGAAAGTTGAACAAATGCTTTGGCAATGTTTTATATTTCAAAATTTCTGACTCTCTCATTTTGTTGTCAATCAAAAAGGGATTAAGCCCAGAGAGCTCGTCAATCATCATGTGGAAGCCCAGCGCCTTTCATCACTTTTATTAATACGCTTAGCAATCATGGGTGGGACAAAGTCAAGCATTTATCCAATGATTGTGAAGTTTGGCTGCAGCACTGCGACGTTACCATATCAATGAAAAAAAGTTGCGCCAGTTGTCGCCAATGTAGCTAATTTTAAACAAATTGAACGCATTTAGTCAGTGAAATGCAAACACACAAGAACATATTTGACAATTTTTTTTGTGATATTTTAGTGGTGGCTGACCTTCCCTTGCAGTCTTTACCAATCACTTAGCATGTATGAAGAAAGCGGGTCCGAGCAGTTGGCAAGTCAGATCCGTAACTTCTCAATTAATCTATCAATGTTGACTTATACAGCCCTTAATCACAAATTTCTCCAAGGGCTGCACAAGCCGCAACAACATCCACTGCTCAGATCCCACGTCCGAGCAATAAAAACTCAACCCAATGGGAACGACAAGAAACCTTGGAAGGGACCGCAGATGCGGGTGTCCTGCTAGACACCCGCATCTAGGGGAACAGTGCCAGAGGAAAGTGATACGTTAATAACATCAAGCATTGATGATCCTAATATTACAGCTCCTTGATACGTTTCCCAGGAAGTGGGTCAAGTTAAGTCAGAGGATTTCTTCTGTTATTTCTTCAAAAAGAGATATTATTTTGGAGGGCATTATCCGTCGTACATACATTTGTATATGAGGGAATGGCGCGTCCCAGCTCCAACTGGGTTCTATCGTAAAGCTCCTTTTTATTAAGTAAATTTTTTAAATTTTTTAAAACATTTCATAAAGCCATCAGCCGAGTGGGTGGAGCTACTGGGGGGAGTCACTTTTTAGGTTAGTAATGGTACTGAAAAAATATTTAGGATAGTTTTTATTGAGGTGGATCAGTAGTAATTGCTTTTAGCTAAGGTAAGCGCGTGTTTAAAAAGTTATTAAACTATCACTCATGCTTGATGGAAAACAAAGTTTACTCGCACGCCATTTGCGTTCCAGCTTTCTACATGATAGTTTGAGAGCTCTGGTTTCTTCTGTTACATCATTTATAGGCCTTTTTTTAGTTTTAGCGGTGCTATACGATCAATTGCGTTGTGCAGGACATTGTAAAATTTGTTAGTGAGGTTATTGATGGAGCCCGCATAATTTTGGAATGGTGCCTTTACCAAAGGCAGTAGGCCAGCAAGAGTCGTAGTTGTGATAGCTTTAATGTTGCTACTAAAGCATTATTAGTAGCTTGTCGACAATGAGTCAGAACTTAAAGTTTTATGAGGTAATGATTGGACATTACTTTAGAGTACGTGAGTACTATAACTGTGGAGGTGGTGACACCCCAACTTCTGGACAAAGATTGCCTCTAAGGCTGGTTGGGTCAGGCTGCAGGCCAAGCGGGGCTCTGCGCTTGCTGTGGTTGGAAGAGTCGTCGGCCCCATCGCCTAAGCCGGCAGCCGTCGGAGCCATGGTGTGGCGTGGCTCAACTGGTAGAGTGGCCGTGCCAGCAACTTGGGGGTTCCAGGTTCGACTCCTGCTTCCACCATTCTAGTCGCCACCGTTGTGTCCTTGGACAAGACACTTTACCCATTTGCTCCCTAACCATTTGCTCCCAATGCCACCCTCACTGGTTTAAATGTAGCTTAAAGATGTAGAAAATGTGTTTCACTATGTAAAGCGGTTGGTCAAAGTTTTTCATTGGCCACATTTTCTGTGCATCACTAGTCATTTGTGCATAAATAATTGGCTATATGTCCATTCATACGATATATTGTATTACTTCCTTGTAATACTCTAATTTTTAAGATGTGGCGGCTTCTATATTATAAAGCATTTAGTATAAAGGATTACGTAAAAGTAAAACATTAAGATAAAAAAATATGTATACCGTAAATATATTGTAAATAAATACAACAGTAGTTTTCGTAAGTCTATGTTAATGAAATGCAAAGTAATAATCTACAAAACAATATAATTTAAAAAATAAAGTTTACCAAAATGTTAATAAAAAGTCAGGCTTTTGTTCGCAATGTCCAACAGTCAGAAAGTCGTCCTCTCCGTAAGTGATGAATTCAGGAGGGTTGGGTTATTCCTTTTGAAATATAACAATATATAAATAATAAATGTCAGCCCACAACACGAATACATCAGCTTGAGCGTTAGCTTGTTAGCATTAGCATTCTGTTCACTTGGGTAGAGGCTAATAATTTCACTAACAGTGTCACTGACTACTAATACAAAATGTAATAAAGTAAATAGTTAATATTTGATGTCATTTAGACTTAGACACATTTTAATGATCGACAAGGGAAAGTTTTCCACACGGTAGCTCAGTTACAAAGGATGGAAAGGATAATGCAGGTATAAAGTAGACTAAAATTTACCGTAATAGCAATATAAAATAAAACATATATGTAATATTTACATATTATATACACAGTATATAATATATACTGATATATTATTATGTAATTTATGCAATATATAACATTTACCATGTACAATATTACAGTATATATAACAGCTGGAGCATAAAATACAGAGTAGATCCAGCAGAAAATAAACATAAACAAGAGAGTTGCCCAACATAGAAGCGGTCAGGTAATAGACAGATATCATCTATTGCTGTATGGCGAGTGGTTATACAGCTGGATGGAGTGCAGAATGAAGGAATTCTTGCATCGAACACTGTGGGAACGAAGCTGAAGGATCCTGTTGAAGTATGAGCTCCATTGTCCCTCAATTGCCGGATGAAGTGGGTGGGCAGGATTGCTCATGATGGCGAGCAGTTTGTCCAGGGTCCTCCTGTACCTCACCGACACAAACACCTTTACTTTAGTTTTTTCGTATTTGACTTTCATTCCTCTGATTTACCACCTTCTTTATTTCACATTTATGCAACAAAGTCAGAGTAGTAAGCAGCTGAATTCAATGCTTAAAATCTGGCTTCATACTCCTTTGTAAATACATTTAAAAGAGTCTGTCCACTTCTCAAAGTTTATAAATAAAATAAACAATAAACTGCATATAGACTACAGCTGAGGGGTAAACACCGCAAGATAGTGCCACTGATCAGCGTTCTTCAGCACACAGATGCCCAAAAAAAGTTCCTGCAAGTCGAAAGTTCTTTTTTCTCTCCGTTTTCAAGTTGCGGAACATATTCTAATTTTGCTCGTGTCTTTGAAAAAGCAGTTTTAGGAACGGTCCTAACTATGTAAAACAATCAGCGTTTAACAGCACAGCCCGCTCCCAAAAAGGTTCCGGTAGCCTTCCAAAAGTCTCTTCTACCCGGCAAGAACTCGGGAAAAGTTCCTGAAAAACTAAATCTACCCGGGTAGTTTTTGGTGCAAACACAGGGGAAATTTATTTACTCGGATAAATGGGAAAGTTCCAGCGGTGGTAAAGTGCCTACTGTAAGGTGATCAGAGCCACCAGCAAGAGGAGGAAACTCTGTAAGATCCAACCGGGGATTGAATCAGTACTCCGACGACATGGAGGGAGGGGAACTTGTGGGCCGGCGTCCTCGGGATCTCCTGACCAATGTCCACTGCTCTGGCTGTGGTGGGGTGGAGCTGACCGGTGTTTTCGGCCTAGCCCTGAGCTGCAGCCAGGAACCGCCGCCAGTGGTGAGAGCGCATGTAGCGCAGGCAGTTCCTGCTGCAGTTTGCGGCAATGCAGAGGATGCAGCTGCGGCCTTATCTGGATAGATCGCTGTGTCTGCTAGCTGGGCACTGGTGGCAATGGACTGGGTTTTGCCAAGGGTAATCATATCATGTTGTTTTAAAAAAATAAATAAAAAAAGTTTACAAGCCTAAGAAATCGT
This sequence comes from Nerophis ophidion, assembly GCF_033978795.1. Taxonomy (NCBI): domain Eukaryota; kingdom Metazoa; phylum Chordata; class Actinopteri; order Syngnathiformes; family Syngnathidae; genus Nerophis; species Nerophis ophidion. The sequence goes on along the minus strand of NC_084615.1, from coordinate 71,009,661 downwards.
GTTACTAAAATATTAAGAAATGCACAAGCAGATTATTATTATCTCTGCAATAACTGAAGCAAAAGGAAGCCCTCTCACACTGGGGAAACAAATAAATAGTATAATAAAACCATTAGGCAAAACAACAATGGTGTATGAGCTTAAAAATAATGACTCTCTCATTAGAGACGATAAAGAAGTAGCCAAAGTGTTTAACAATGCTTTTGTTTCCTCAGTGGAAGGGTTAGTGCAGCAGTTAAAATCAAAAACATCAATTTGCTCTCCACAAATGGCAGTTAGTCAATTTAACACTGAATTTCATGGAACATGTGACACATCAATATGAGGTAGTGACTTATCCAGGGTGTACGCCGCCTTCCGCCCGAATACAGCTGAGATAGGCACCAGCCCCGCCCACCCCACAAATCAAATTAATTTAAGTCACAGTAAAGCTATTTTATCAAATGAATGCAAATTTTCTGAAGCGAAATAAAATTGTTCCCGCAAAGCCCCTCACACGTTTGATCAACCTGTCCATTCAAAGTGGACAATTTCCCACACATTGGCGCTTGACCAGCTGTTGTGCTCGCGATATAGATTTCCCCAAACTAAAGCAATGAGGAAGGTTTTTGATATTTGAGATGTTTTTCAAACTTATTTGGGCCAATAGTGTTTAAATAATAGACTATATGCATATATTTATTCATAAAAGATATCACTTAAATGTATTTTCATTTAAAGTGTTATGTTTAAAAAAAACATATTTTAAAAGTGTGGTGGGATTTATCTTGCAATGGCATTGCTTCACGATTAATTACATGTAGGGGAAGCCCTGAATTTTGAAAGATGCGTTTCATTAAAACATGAAATATTTACGTTCTTTCACATTAAACAAAATACAGTGTCTGTAACACGGCATACAGTATAGCCCACCGAATAGGTCTTTCAGCGCAGTTTTTATCTTTCTCTTCCTCTTTCACACTAAAACGGTCTTTGCTGTCTTCTGTGTGGTGGTCCGGCCTTTCAGGGCCTGTTAGTAGTGGTGGATTTCCGTTCCCTGCGACGGCTGTTTCCTTTTCACAATGGCCAGTTTGATCATTTTGGGCTTCGAGGCCGCATCGTGTGCACAGTCGCGTCCTCTCCAACATACTTTTGAGAGTGAGTCCAATACTCTAAATTACTGAATTATTGTGTAAGGATGTTTTCATTTAATGTGATTAATTTCATTGGTCCACTGTGACCAGTTCTGCAATTTATTTGGTCTGATGTGACAAGGCTACAGTTATTGGTGGCATTTGAAGCCTGTGAACAAGAAAAAATAAAATAAACTGCAGCATTCTATAAACCGCAGGATTCAAAGAGTGGAAGAAAAGTAGCAGCTTATAGACCGGAATTTACGGTATTTAAAGACAAATCTGTGTCCGTCTTCTAAACATATTTTTTTGTTATATTATAGTAATGTGAATGTTGTCTGTCTATCTGTGTTGGCCCTTCAATGAGGTGACGACTAGTCCAGGATGTACCCCGCCTTCCGCCCGAATGCAGCTGAGATTGGCACCAGCACCCCCTGCAACCCCGTAAGGGATAAGCAGTAGAAAATGGATGGATTATAGTTTTGCTGTATTCTTCAATGATTGTTGCTTATTTAACACTTAAAAAGTAACACAGGCTGCACTTTGTACAACCTTGGGAAAAAAAACAACGCAACCATACAGGATAAATGTTGGCTCTTATACTGCTGGGTAAATGCTAACATTCAAGTAGGTCACCCGCGTACAGCGAATTTGTTGAGAGGATAGATTGAATGCGTTCATGTGTCTTTATACTAATTCGCACAAGATTCCTGTGTGCAGAGTTGCAGACATATTATACTTTAAGAGTAAGTGCTTATAGTTTCGGCGGTCTCGTCATTCTTCCTCAGAGCGGTCACTTTGGTGGATGCGGGCTTTGCGAGGATGCGCTTTCTCACCTTTGTGTTGCTCTCCTTCTGCAAAAGGAAATGTAATATTTTGCAGGTTTGAATATTGAACTTTGTTGCAACTTTTACTTCCTCTATTAAGTCCGGTTTGTCTTCTTTGCGCTGCACCAATAAGTTTTTTAAATCCAATCTCAACTGAATATCAAAATGGTTTATTATTTATTTAAAAAGTCGCAAATTGGATCTCTTGTTAACTTCAATTCATTTTATAAGTTTCTTCAAGTGACTATACGTATATACCTCCATTTGATGTTATGACACTTGGTGCCCAGTCGGAATACAGTACTACATATCATCACAATCTGTTTATTTCTATCTTTCAAAAACAGCGGTGCCATGAATGCCTGATCCTCAAGTATGGGCAAAATCTAACAAATCTGATTTGATTATGAAAATCCTTAGTTGAAGACAGATCTAACTAGACTGGGCAGTTGTGGTTGATTTCATATCAATTTTGTACAATTACCTTTGTGATGGCACCAATTACTGTGTTGGAAAGGCAAGTGTAATTAAAATGTTACCAGAGTAAACATTTTCTCACAGATGTGTTTTACATTCCCAGGCGATTCAATGAGGCAGGCTTCTGGAGAATTTGCTGAAGACCCCTGCTCGTCTGTGAAGAGGGGTAATATGGTTCGTGCCGCCCGAGCCCTCTTGTCAGCAGTCACACATCTGTTGGTACTGGCAGATATGTCTGATGTCTACAAACTTCTGCTGCAGCTGAAACTGGTGAGAGACACCCCTAATGAATCTATCTACTAAATGTTACTTTCTCAAATCTGAGTACTACCTTGCTATTGTAACATGGCTGAACAAATGATTGCATTTGCAATTTAATCGTAATATGATAAAGCGCGGTTTTCTAACCACAAAGCCACTGTACAGTTTGACTGGTCACGTGACTAAGGAGCAGAGGAGGGAGTGACGTCAGCACTATTTTGTGTGTTTAAATAACGGTGGTTGATAATCAAATTGTGAAAATAGTGTTTCAGATCATACAAAGTGATATCTAAGACAGATTGACAAAGCTTTTTCCGGCGCAAGGTGCGACAATTGTGAAAACAAGTCAGAAGTGCCGCACCCGTGTGTATAGGATGTAAACAGGATGTGCTGTAGGCGACCAGAATCTTCAAAAGGGCTATGCCAACATGTACAGTAAGTGATGAGTTCTAAATGGCAGACCCCTATAGCTGCAAGCGGCATGCAAAATAAATCAATGAATGAAGAGATCGTATGCCGGGCATGGTTCGCACACAGAGGAATGTTTGGCATGATGTAAAGGTTCGTAAACCGAAGCAGATAGAAGCGTTCGCAAATGGATGTTCCACTGTATTGTGTCACTTTAAGTTGTGATGGAAGCCGCATTAAAAACAATGTTAAAAAAAGCCTCGGCAGCTAGCTTTCTATGACTTTGAGTGGCTGAGGAGTGCACATATAAAGGTAAAGTTAACTTTAACATTATATGTGCAGATATAAGAGCACTGTGTGCAACTAGCTAGCATGGCACGGCCACGGACAAGTGCATTAAATAAGTGGGGGTCTACAAAGATGATCGCTGATGCTGTGAAAGCTCAACATGAAGGAAATAAGACAGCCATGATTTTGAGAGTCAGTTTATTAACATCGAACTTCATCTCACCGTCAAACATTACAGCAGTCAAATTATAGCTCAAACACGAACACTCCTTGGACCGTCACAACAAAAACGCTGTGTTGACAAGACTGCAAGTCAAAGTATTTAGAACTTTCATAAATGTATTTTTATAGGAATTAACTAATTATAATAAATATGATTATTGTTATTATAATACAGATCGATTTATTGCTTGTTTGTTGAAAAATACATGAAAAGGACCTTGAAAAAATTGCATATTTAATTACCAGATATTAGAAGTCTTCTGGTTATTGCCACGTATCAATTATTACTGTATTTACATCTAATTTTTACATTTTCATTTCAAATAGCTTTTAAAGATGATTTACTTGAATATGTAAAAATGTCCTGTTAAGGCAGAAGCTGTGTTTATGGTTTCTAGGGTGCTTGAAGGAGTCATTTGTAATGAAGCAATTTTCACATCTAAAGAAGTAACTATTTATAGTAGTGTCTGAAGGAATACATTGATTTGGAGGCAGACCACGTGTTCTACAAAGATGTTTTTCTCTATATTTCATTTTGACAGACTTTTGAAAAGCATTGCCTAACTTTGTCCATAAACCTGTCTCAGGTGGAGGAAAATCTTGTGAAAGTGCGCAATGCAGGAACAGAACAGGACCTCGGGATCCAATATAAGGCCCTGAAACCAGAGGTGGACAAGCTGAACATCATGGCAGCCAAGAGGCAACAGGTATGGTTTATCAAACTTTAAAAAAAAATTTCTCACTAGATTTAGATATGAAACAATACCAATTTTATGGTGATGTTTTCTTCAATACTGAGTGTGGGTTATTCTGGAAAGATTTGCAAGGGAGAGACTGCATATTTTTGGCAGATTGATAAATATTAATAATTAATAATGAAATTTCTAATACTAACACTATGGTACATTATTTGAAATGATTATCTTGTATCACTTGTGCAGATGTCTGTATCCCTCGCAAACAATGATTTCAAAATTGGCACTGCAGAAGTTTTCAAACGTAACGTTCATGTGATTTAACAAAAACTATGCCACTGTTATAAGTAGTATATCTCAATACAGTAATCCCTTGTTTATCATGTCCAATTCGTTCCAGGCCTGACCAGTGCTGTGCGATATTCTATGTATCCATGAAAATTATGATATGTAATAATATTTATCAGACAATATTATTTTGGAAAAATCTAGAACATCTGAAATTGAACCTTGTATATAAGTGCAGAGATATTTATAAGATCGTTTTTCCTTCCATCATCAAACGAGCCATTTGGAATTTGCTCTGACTTGTGATGTTTTCTGACCTGTGATTTCAGAGAATTTCAGCGAATATCTCCTTATACAATATGATAGAGAGTTACCCAGAAAACTTTTCCACGAGCATGCTATTGCAGTATGTAGGCAATAAACTCCTGTAGTCCTGTAGGCAATAAACGCCGTAGGCAATAAACTCCTTCATTGTCTCCATCCTCCTGCTGTATGGCAGACTGACTCATAGAGCTGGGCGAAATGGCAGAAAAAAATGATCCCAATATTTTTTTCATATCACTCAATCTCTATTAATATTACTTTTTTATTTTTATTTTTTAAGTCGTCTTGTTTCTGTGCAGGATTATACTGAGTACCGGGTATCTTGTAACAGACATTTCCACAATGTTTGATTGAGGTAATATATGCTAATAGTGTCATTTTGGGAATCACTAATAAACCGTAGTTTGTTAAACAGAGATTTCTGACCGGGACATATGATACAATACAATCAGCAAGATAGGATGGAGCTCGACTGTTAAGTATTTTGTACGTAAGTGGCAAATCCTTAAAGCCGCATCTTAAGTGTACAGGAAGTAGGGCTGGGCAATATGGCCTTTTTTTAATATCTCTATTTTTAGGCCATATCACGATACACAATATATATCTCGGTATTTTGCCTTAGCCTTGAATGAACACTTGATGCCTATAATCACACCAGTATGATGATTCTATTTTTCTCCATTAAAACATTCTTGTTCATACCGCACTAATATATGCTCATTTTAAACTTTCATGCAGAGAGGGGAATCACAACTAAGTCAATTGACCAAAAGTGTATTTATTAAACAGTTATTAAGCAGTGGCACAAACATTTGTCATTTCAAAACAGAAAGTGCAATATTATCAGAGACATTTTAAAAGCAATTAGTGCACTTTTGTGCATGTGTCACTAAGATGACATATGAAAACAACACTAAATTAAAGTGCACCTTTTGTCCAGAACGCCACTACAATAGTTTAAGACAAATAAAGTGCATGATGTCACACAAGATATTTCAATAAGTGTCAAATAAAAATGAGCTGCATAATAGGAAATCAAATAGTGTTCGTCCTTTGCTATGTGCTAGGTTACTGCGGACATTATCTCCTTTTGTTCTTGACTTTTTTTCATATGGTGTTGATCTGGAAATGTTTGCCTCGGCACTTTGTTGGTGTGGCACCGAATGGAGATGTTGACTTGCAGAGTTTCAAACACTCTTCATTCTCTTGCAGGTGAATTTTCAAATGATGCTACATATTAGCAGTAATGCTAGTTTTGGTAGCAACACTTCTAACCCACACTTGACATATTACAGTTGTCTGTTTGACATATTCCCACTTGAAGCCAAACCACCACCAGACTGTTAGAAGTTAGTGCAATAGGGAAGCAACAATGCTTGTTATAATTCAGGGGACAATCCACCTTTGTTGACCGTAATCCTTTGTGTGTTTGAGAATGTGTTTGTGTATGTTTGCGAGGATGTTTTTGTGAAAATGTTTGTCGGTGTGTGTGAGTGCGACCATCCCGTTCTACCGTTGCGAAAGTCGGCACTATCACGACATAATGAATGTTTAATCAGTGTTGTACCTCTTCCCTGTCAAACAGCTGGAAGTGCAGCCCAAAACAACACAATAAAGAAATATGACGAAAACTAGCACAGAAGTTGAAACGCAACATTTAAAAGGAGCAGCGACTATAGTGACAGTCTTTACTTTAGCTATCTGCTGCAGCTCACCAGTAAGCCTGCCCTGAATGCGGACTTCCAGGCACTCACAAAAATGTTTGTGATTAAATTGGTGCCGATTGGGAGAATCAACACACCCACTAATTTAGTCAGAAAAGGCATCTATATTTTCCAATCAGGCTTTTTGATTGTGTCTGCAAAGATTCCAATCTGATAGAAAATGTACAAAAAAAACCTCCGCAGACAGACGCGTTGTGTATTTTTTGTTTATTAGTTAATAGAAAAATATTTTTTTCCTGAAATAATCATTTAACTTGTTTTAAGTGTTGGTACACATTATTTTACGGTATCCAAATTCAAACTGCAATTTAATTTATTTTCATTCAATATAAAATACAGAATTTCAGTTTTAAAATGCACTTGTGAGAGGCACTGATGTATACAAGTAATTCAAGAATACAAATAATTTATCATTGGAAAGTGTTTTGTAAATGTTAACTTGAAATAAGTCTTATATTATTCAGTACACCACTGATACTTTGTTTACTGCAGAATGTGTGTAATGACAGGCAAAAAAAAAAAACTGAGAAGAAAAAAAAAAAGCTGTTCCCTTTACCCCCACAAAAGCTACCGAAAAATAAGCAAAACCGTGGCCCTAAAACCAGGTATGAACCATACTGTGGGTTACCTGTACCGTTACACCGCTAGTAAGCACAATCATACAGATGGAAATAATGACAGTTGTCAGCTGTTAGCATATATTACCTCCATCAAACATATTGGAAATGTTTGTTACAAGGTACTGCACTAGTAAACAGTAAGGATGTGGTACTGGCTATAATCCAACACGGGACAATCTGCTTTCATAATAGTAAAAAACATTTTTTTATATATTTATCGAGATTGGCTTATATGAAAAAATTAATGGTGAACTTTTTTTGCCATATCGCCTAGCCCTAATATGACCCCTTTAATTCTCTTTTTCTACTTACATTTCCACATTGCTAAACAAGCTGAAATGACCACAATAGCCCCTGAGGGTACAAAAGGCACACAGCATATGGCCAACAATGGTATTACAGTAGAGAGCAGGGAAACTAGGACTTAACATATAGGTGTGAAAACAGAAGAAATCAAAGTGTTAAACTAATGTAGTGCTTTGAAAACTTACTGACCGTGACAACCAAAAAGAACACCTTAGTGAACTTGATACAATGTGATGAAGCAATTAACACGAGATGCTTATTATACAATATTTTTCTTCATGTATGGTCAACTGCATTTTAATATATTTGAAATTGTTCTGATTTCCATGATGCTCTAACGATTTCAGTGATTGTTATCACTTGACCACAGGGCTTAAGTCTCAATAGCAATACATTGCATTTTAAGGGCGTATTATAATGGCCTTGTTATGAGTGCGTTTTTACCGCAGGGGACATACAAAATCTAGGTCGTCCAGAACAAACTATGTCACACATAATGTAAGGACACAACAGTACTGTTTTTGAATTCAGTATGAAGTGCATCACCAATAATAAGCACTAAATATTTTAACTAATTCGCCCGCACAGCCTTTAATTGTACTTTTTATGCACCTATCAAGGAGCTGAAGGATTCCCACCACAAGGACCAAATGGCTGCAGCTCGCGGGGTTCTACAGAAGAACGTTCCCATGTTGTACACGGCATCCCGTGCCTGCCTCCAGCACCCTGATCTGGCCGCCTACAAGGCTAACCGTGACCTGATATACAAGCAACTGCAACATGCCGTTTCTGGCATCTCTAATGCTGCTCAGGCCACAACCACCGAAGACTCTGCACTCAATCAGCCGGCAGGAGGTGGAGAACTGGCATATGCCCTCAACAATTTTGATGTAAGTATAAATTGTTGCAGATTGACAGCCTTATCTGCTTGTCCTCATCAGTGTTGTTTTTAACAAAAACTTTGTTTTCCAAAAGTACTAATAGTACATAGCTAAGATTGTAAATAATCAAAATATTGGCTTGAAACTAAATCTTAAAACAGCAGGATAACACATCATCATAATGTTGTGTGGGGTGATAATTGCAACTGATTGCATTCAGTCATTATATTAATTACAAAGTATTTTTAAAGTAGGTTGTTAAGATAAGTATTGTATAATCATTGCATTTTAAAATAAATTAATTTGACTGTTTTTTTTTAAGTCATTTTATTTTGCATGTGTTGATTGTGATGAGTCATTCAGCAACTTGCTGTGGCGCTCCTACTGGGACATTGTTTACCTTCTTGATTGATCTGAACTGCTTGCTTGTCGCTTACCTACTCATAGCTATAATATGACATGCTGCTTTATTACTTACGGCATTGCAGAGGTGTTTATTGGAAAGTCGTGTTGCACTCATAACTCACATGTCCACAACTGCAATCACTGTTAATGTTCAAGAAGTTAGTTCAGTTTTCAGATTCCTGATATAAAATACACTCCTATACATCTCGACTCTACCAAAAGTTGGTCTAATATCATCTTTATACAGTAGATCTGTGCCATTTGGTTCAATGTGCAACATCACTGAAAGGTCACTTAACTAAACGTGTTCGTTGTGCCATCTAAAAAATATACACTTTCACAAGTAAATGAATCTCATCCCTGTGAGTTATCTTGGAAATGCGTGCCTCACCAAAAAGGTAAAAACCATAATACACAAGACAAATCCTGTTTAAAGTTACGTTTTTGAAATGAAAAAAAATATAACACCACCACCGGCTAGCTTATGTTACCAATCAAGGTTTTACACAACGTATTTAATAAATACATTTCTATATTTGTCACAGTTAGAAGTTAAACCTGTAAACTTTGTTAAACACTTTCACACAGTCCAAATTAAATGTTGGCTTTGATCGGCTTTCATTTACATGCGCACATTTCGAAGAGAGATCTTTCTTTACAAAGCATTAAAAAAAGGATGCAATGGTCACCGCGCACAGTTCAAACAGGTGAGTAAGACAAAAAATCATTCCAAACACCTTCTTTGCTCCGTGGCGTTGTTTTTTTTCAGCGTATGTGCGTACCCCAACGATTTGAACACGCGTGCCTTTTAAGCATTCTCCTAACTGTGACATACAGCAGTTTTATTTGAGTAGCAGTTTTACGTAGTTGGAATAGATCTTTCGACACTTGTGAAGCAGTGACACTGATTTTTACAAGTTTATTTTCTGCCTTTTCACATTTAATGTTTATTGCATTGTAACGACGTATTGTGTTTGTATCCAGAAGTGGACTGATGCCTGCTTGGCATGTAAAAATTCAGGTTGATGCCATTTATCAGTGGTGGCATGTGAAAGGTGAAACGAAACCAGGCCTCAAGTGCGAGGCAAAATTAGTCTGTGCTCCTATCTACAGCACTTCAGCCCATTTATATCTTACTCTTTTTTTTTCGCCACTCGTTTGTGTCCCTCGTGCTTGTTGCCATGGCAACATGACGCAGAACCAGAGGTCAGAATAGATGGATGCGGCTCTGTGCATAATAAACCACAATTCTGGAAAAAATGTATTCAAGTGCACTCTGATAACTGTTTTTTTTCATAACATTTTTAATCTCCTCCTGATCTTCACCGGCAGAAACAAATCATCGTGGACCCTCTGGCGTTTAGTGAGGAGCGCTTCCGTCCATCCTTGGAGGAACGTCTTGAGAGCATCATCAGTGGTGCTGCCCTCATGGCCGACTCTTCATGCACACGTGACGACCGCAGGGAGCGAATTGTGGCTGAATGCAATTCGGTGCGCCAGGCTCTTCAGGATCTGCTGTCTGAGTACATGGGCAATGTGAGTGTCTTCTTCCTTTCTCTTGCAAGCACTACTGGGCTCCAGAACCTATCATTCCACTGTTTGCATGGGTACAAGTAACTTTTAAAGAGCGTGTGCACCATTTTATGACATACTACACTTTTCCTGTTCCAAAGCTTTAAAGAAATAGTTGCATACGCCATTTACAAATCTAATCACTGTTCAATGTAAATGTTATTTTACATTAACCAGAAAAAGGGACAGGCGGTATAAAATGGATGGATTAACCACAACATTTTTTGTTTATTTTAGTGTTTTAGCATGACGATTGAAAACCTTATCCACAGTTTTTGTTTAACAAGTAGTCAAGAATATAAATCTTACAGGGGTGTGATGATGCACTCATCTCATGAGACTATACACGAATTTGGGTTTACAAGAACAAGACAAGACAAGATTTTAATATTCATTTTAAGCAGGAGTGCCATGTAGTGTGGTAGTGTTGGGACAATTGAAATAGCAACTACTATAACAAGGTATATGGCTGGGAAGGAAACATTTTTTTTCATGTGGTTGTATCACCAATAATGCAGGTATACTTGGAAGTTGTATACAAATTAAAAACTTAAAGACACAATTGGAAAGGCTGTATTAGGCGTTTTGCTTGGTCTTCTGCATCTCTATTGCAGCTGTCAAGTGTTTCAATGATTTGGATGTTTAGTCTTATCTCTGGGCTGCTGCAGTGGTGTCATGCTGCTGTGGGAAGCAATCCAATGTGTCAGGGGTGCTTTTCTGTCACAACTTGACCTCCCTGACAGTTAAGCCTGCTTGGACATACCACACGGCGCGGCATGTTAGCTGTGGAATTCAAATGAAAAGGTGGTGCTTACACGGAGAACACCAAGGATAGCTTTGTTTGCTAGCTCTCTGTTGTGTTGGCAAAACACAAAATGTGCGTTTCCGATCCCTCGCGCACGGCCACACAGATATGTTGCTATTAAAAAAATATTGCAACATTTTAATTTTGAGAGATAATCTCATCACACCACTAAAGTCCTATTTTTAAAAATGTAGATCAAGGAGATTTAACGTCCAACACCCATTCCTAGTTAGTATGCTATCTTAAAATAACTGTTTTGTTTTTTACTAATTTTGGGGTTTGTTTCTTTCTGCGCTTGGGTTTCCAGTGCCATCTTGTTTTACTCTTTTCAATTTGCTTAATGTGTCTTAACTTTTCTAATGCAGAGACCAGTACTCTTACACTCTTTGTTCTGTCTGTTCACATGGAATTCACAGTAAAACAAGGTGCAATTTACAAGTTCATACAGTATGTTTTGCTTCAGTTTGGTAGAAATTGGATGAGGCACAAGTGATTAGAATTTGGTAGTAATCTGGGGTCTTCGATCAGAGTGCTTTTGTAGTTGTTTTTTTTACTGCTTGCGTCACATAGTACTGAGCGTGCATACCTGTCTGCTGCTGCTAAGGGAGAGTAAAGCGCGGTGTTGGCCGTGATGGGTACTTTTGGTGATTGGGGGATTGAGGTGTCAATACTTGTAAAAATGTCTATTTTAATCCAAATACATTTTTAAAATACAATATTTTCCTGAATACCGATACTTTAGCCCAGTAGTTCTCAAATGGGGGTACGCGTACCCCTAGTGGTACTTGGCGGTATGCCAAGGGGTACGTGAGGTTTTTTTTAAATATCCTAATAATAGCAAAAATTAAAAAATCCTTTATAAATATATTTATTGAATAATACTTCAACAAAATATGAATGTAAGTTCATAAACTCTGAAAAGAAATGCAACAATGCAATATTCAGTGTTGACAGCTAGATTTTTTGGGACATGTTCCATAAATATTGTTTGTTTAAAATATTCTTTTTTTTGTGAAAAAATGTTTAGAATTAAGTTCATGAATCCAGATGGATCTCTATTACAATCCCCAAAGAGGACACTTTAAGTTGATGATTACTTCTATGTGTAGAAATCTTTATTTATAATTGAATCAATTGTTTATTTTTCAACAAGTTTTTTGTTGTTTTTACATCTTTTTTTTCCAAATAGTTCAGGAAAGACCACTACAAATGAGCAATATTTTGCACTGTTATACAATTTAATAAATAAAAAACTGATGACATAGTGCTGTATTATATGTAATTCTATATCTCTTTTTTTCAATCAAAAATACTTTTCTCTGATTAGGGGGTACTTGAATTAAAAACATGTTCACAGGGTTACATCACTGAAAATAGGTTGAGAACCACTGCTTTAGACTAACCTTAGTGGACAATGCAGGGACATATTTGATTCAGACTGTTTCCCTATTTGCCAAAATGGAGAAGTTGCAAGGATTAAACAGAGTTGTGACACTGCCCATAATTCACAGGGATTGGTTGAATTTGCACATCACCACAAAATCCTGAAGGTCTGGTAAAATGTATTTATAATACTTCTTCCCTAAATCAGTCTTACTGCATCAGCGTGTTTGTTGTAGCCAAAGCATTGTTTTCCATCATCTTTTTGCCATCTGCACTTCCAATCTGCTGTGGAAATATACCACAGGGACAACATGTTAAAATATCTTACTTACTTCTTCAAAGGCAAATGTGCAGGAATTATGGTAAGACAACACATTTTCAGTGTTCCAACCACAATATTAAAGCACGTTAAGTGTTTAGTTGTCACACTTTGCGTGGATGCAGGCGCATTGATTGGATTCACAAGATGTTTCCATTCAATGGTGTACATTCTTTCTTAATGATGGTTATGTATTGTGACTAACTCACCCACGAGTGGTGAGAGGCATTGTTGCCCTGGCATGCCACATAGTATGACCTCAATTGTGGCATATTTTCATGACAGTTTGGCATAGCATGTGTTGAGTGTAAATTTGTGTCTCTTTTTATTAATAATGCATCTCTAGCTCTCCGTGTTTGTATGGGGTTTTTGAAGTTATGTTTGGTTGATATATGAAGCTGCAGAAATGTAATTTGCCCAATCACTTTTAAAAGACGAATCTGATATTTGCAATTTGACCCTCTTTCTTCGTCTTAGTTGCTTTAACTCTCTGCCTCTTTTTTGCTCAGCAGTTCTTTCGCCTTTGGTTTGTCATTTTTGTTCTACTTGTTCAAAGTTGCAGTGGGGTTGCTTGTTGCAGCCTGCAAACTTACCTTCAATTGATTTATTACCAAAATAGTGCACACCCTTTATAGTTCTTAGTTTGCCTATGCAAAATCTTTATATTATCCCTTAAGTCTGAATGTATCATGGAAAAAATATAAATCATCCAACCAACAAAGCTAAGATGCTATGTATTTGCTGGGTTTTGTTTAGTTAGTTAGATAGCTAGCTAGCAACATAACTCAAAAACTTATGGACAGATTTTGATTAATTGGCCCTAGTGTGTGAATGTGAGTGTGAATGTTGTCTGTCTATCTGTGTTGGCCCTGCGATGAGGTGGCGACTTGTCCAGGGTGTACCCTGCCTTCCGCCCGATTGTAGCTGAGATAGGCGCCAGCGCCCCCCGCGACCCCGAAAGGGAATAAGCGGTAGAAAATGGATGGATGGATGGATGTTCAGGAAATGTCAGTAATGGGATGAAGAACATTTTGATTTTGGGGATGATCCTGATCTGGATTGCAAAATATGTGAAGATCGTGTAAAAGTCAATTTATTTCAGCAATTCCACTTCATATGTGAAACTATTATGTGATATACATTCTTTACATACTGTGCAAAGTGAAATATCTCAAGTTTGTATTTGTTTTTAAATTTGAAAATTGTGGTGTACAGTTTTTTTCAAAACATTTCCATTTGAGGTTTTCATGAGATGTAAGCGATAATCATCCAAATTATATGAGAAGAGGTCTTGAAATATCCTCAGTGGCATGTTATGAGCCTATTTCATATTAGTTTCACCTTGTAAATCTACTTTCTGGTATCAACAAACCACTTCACAACATTCCAATTTTTTGAGTTTCTCTTTAAGTACAGCAACATATATTTGAGTACAACAAAACCTTTTTGTGTGCCCAAATTTTCCGATCACTTAAAAAGAAAAAAAAAAGGTTTGTTGTCATATGAACACTTTAACATGTTGGTATTTTTTTACATAGTTAAGGTAAAGTTAAAGTACCAATGATTGTCACTCACACACTAGGTGTGGCAAAATTTGTCCTCTGCATTTGACCCATCCCCTTGTTCACCCCCTGGGAGGTGAGGGGAGCAGTGGGCAGCAGCGGTGCCGCGCCCGAGAATCATTTGTGGCGATTTAACCCCCCATTCCAACCCTCGATGCTGAGTGCCAAGCAGGAAGGTAATGGGTCCCATTTTTATAGTCTTTGGTATGACTCGGCCGGGGTTTGAACTCCCAACCTACCGGGAGGTGAATCTCAAGACATTTTGTGTATGGGGCAAAATGTTTTTGATTGCAAGTGTTCAATTAACACTAATGGACCACTAAAGTTCTTAGACTTGTTGAATAAAAAATTTCATTTTTCGGACAGGGTCAATTGTTGATCATTGGAAGTTTATTTTTCCAAATGTGTTACTTTCAGTCAATTCTCGATGTAAAAAAAAATTACAGCCATTAGTGAACGAAATCCCAAGGTAAAAGTAAATTTCCCTCATACTTGGTTATTTCGCCTGGCTCAGCTTCCAAGAGGTGACCAGTATGGACTACTTTACTGTAGCTTCTCTGTACTCCAGAGGGGAAACTTTACAGTGGAGATCAGGGAGGCATTCCTGCTGGCACTTGGATGAACCACTATCCCTGGCAGCAGCACCCTCCCCATCTAATACCTTATGTAATCAGATCAAATGGTTTCAGATCATTCCCTGCGGACCTTAGTCCATGTGCACTATGTTTCTCTTCAGTCTATCTGACACGTTTTGGATATCTCAGCAATTTTCTTATGGAAATGTCAGCCTATAGTATTGATGCTAAACAATATTGCACTTTAAAATTATTCAGAGAATCAGAGTAACAAAAAATACAGATTATTATTTGCAAATTTATCCAAAGAGTGGATTATGTGAGAGACATGGGGCCCATTTTCACTGGGCATCTGTGTCGTGCTTCGGTACATATGGTACCTCCAGGGAAAAGCATTTGTGAAGGAATTTGGTACAGAAGAACGATGCCCCAAAGAAGATAATTGACTATCTGCCGATTCCTGTAGTTTCTGTACTAATTCGATGCTTCTTTCCAAATACTGTGCCATGTTTCTTAATTTTACCATGTGTGATTTAGTACAGAGATTTGAAACATTTTATTGAAGTTGTACTTACCCTTTGATATTTTTTTCTTTTCTTGAATTCTTAGTACTTTAAACCTGCAGAAAATAGATCTTCTCAGGTTTCTCTATTTTTAACATTTTTACACTTTGCACAATTTTGTTACACTGAGATGTATTCAGAATTTCTTACAACTTAATTTCAAAGCTTAATTTTAAGAAGTTATAGTGAAGTTTTCAATGTGATTTTAAAAATCATTTTGTTTACATTGATAGTTTTTTGAGTGTTTTTTATGGTCTAGCTCGGTTGGTAGAGTGGCCGTGCCAGCAACATGATGGTTCCAGGTTCGATCCCCACTTCCGCCATTCCGCCATCCTAGCCATTTCCGTTGTGTCCTTGAGCAAGACACCGTACCCACCTGCTCCCAGTGCCACCCACACTGATTTAAAATGTAACTTAGATATTGGGTTTCACTATGTAAAGTGCTTTGAGTCACTAGAGAAAAGTGTGATATAAATATAATTCACTTGACTTCACTTCACCTTTTCTTTCTGCCTTGATAGTTGTGGAGATTATAATCCAAGGAAGGTTACATTTTAAATAAAAAAAAAAAAATGTATTAAATATTTCCCCATGTCATTATTTTACAATAAGTCATAACAAATATCAAATTGATATCGACCGATGACAACACTACTGTGATACAGTTTTCAGCCACATCTTTCAGACCATCAAAACACCCTGTAATTAAACATTTTAATATAAAATATTCTGTATTGAGTAATATTTTATATCCTGGTGGCACATCTTATCAACTATACAGATGTACATTTACAATATAAAAAACCCCCACTAATTTTGCACAAAATGCTGCATAAGAGAGGAAGGGATCTGTTTTCTTGTTTTTCCTTTTATTTTTTTTAGGCAAGATAGGGACCAGAGCTAGAGGATGACAAGAGGAAACAGAAACATTTTACAAAGAGCCAAAGTGCAAAGGGATGCATATTTCTACAAATGTTGTGGCTTTTCAGTCACTTGTTACGATCATAGTTTAACAGTGAAATGTCAAATAATTGAGCAAAAACTTTGTTGGAATGCATATCAATCCCCTCTTTTGCTGTATCAGAAATGTATTTCTGCCTCCTGGATGACAAAGCAGTTAACAAAATGTTGACGTTTAAACATGCAAGACAGGTTAAAAGGGCTTTTTGTAATAACATTGCGAAGCTGAAGGTAAACCAAAGTAGAGACACAGCAGACCAGTTTAACTTTGGAAATCAGTGTGTGAGCAGTGCATTTTTTTCTCGTTTTAAGTCAAATAAGTAATTAACCCATATTTTTGTGTATAAAAAACACTCAAGACTGTGTAGGCTATATATGCTGACACAAACATTTATTTGGAACAACCAAACCCAAGTTTAACAGGCACAAAGCCACAAATGATCCCTCCTGTCAGTCTCTTGTGTGACTTAGATTCAGTTTAGTGTATTAGAACACTGGACTGTTATTAGTCCTAACTGTATGAACTGAGATGTATTCTCTAATTCTCCATAAATTTAAACATTAGTTTAATTCTTAAAGTAATGAAAATAGTTTCAAAATCTAATCAAATATGTTGTCACTGTATTTTTTGTCCAATTTAATTGAAATAAGCAAAATTATGCACACTAGTTATGATAAACAAATACATTGCTTCTAGTTGTGTCTTTCCTGCTGCGCATCAATTCCTCTCAATCGTGCTCTCCTTAACCCTGCCTCTTTCCCTCAAACTGAGCACAAAGAAGTGCGGAGCTGCAGCAGCAGCTTTAGTCTGATGCTAATGCACATCCTCTCCCTCCTGCATACAAATGTATCCAAACCCAGACTTGCTGTTTGCTTATCGTTTGATCTCAATTTGTTTTCTCAGTATTGACCGCAATGTAGGTTGACACAACTCATAACTGTCGTAGTGTTATTTTTTGTTAGCCTGGAAAAAAATCTCATATCCAAAGAAAAACTGTGCTACAGAGGGTGACTGTAATGGCACTATATTCCAGTGTCTGAACAAGCAAACTGTTGCCAGATCACTGGTGTGGGTGACAGAATATTTGATTATTTTGCCTTGCCTTAATTGGTTCAATCTTGGCTGTCAGTCCTGATTAGTGTGTAAGGAGTAAAAAGCCTGGAGTACCAGGAAATATTTTATTTTCAGAATGAAATGGTCCCCATTCTGGCTTTTGCACTTTACATCACTCTTTCCTTGTTACTTTTACCATCCACCTGTACAACAGCAAGCAAGAAAAAGGTCAGAGGCTAATCTTTTGAAAACGCTTTTGCATTACTATACAGTATGTCTGGCATGAGGTGTGGTTGGTTACTTCTCTTGAATACATGGATTCAAAATTCATGTCAATCATTTTTGTTAAAAGAATACTGACTTGTAATTAGAAGTGGACACCAGAGTGACTACAAACAAAAACATTTACAGATGGGTTCATGCCTGTTGAATTGATTCCTCAGGAAAAACAAATTTATAATCTGACAAAACAAGGTCTGCCTTTCTTGGAAGTGAATACATTCACTTTCATTTCCAAACATTACATGTTAGTCAATTTGTGGTTCCAAATGAGTGAATGCCGACATGTTTGCAGTGGCCATGTGTAGGTAAGAAGAGATTTCTAATACCTTCAAAAGAAAGTCACAATGTTTCTCCACACAATGTAGCTCAGGGTCATTAGGCTAAATATTTGCTCTGTGCTGAAGAATTTTGAGACAATGTGAAAACAAATCTCAGTTAACTTTTTTTTGTTTAAAATGATTGCCCCTGCCTTGTACGAACACACTTCCATTCATAGAAAAATAAATGTATGGCTATCTCTACACCCCCACACACTCCAGGTACTGCCATGTTCACTCTGTCATTGGAGCAATAAGCATTTTTCATGTTTTCACAAATCCCAGAAAGTAGAAATTACCGTATGTTTTTGTTTACATTAACTGGAAAAAAAGGATCCAAAAAGCAAACCCTGTATCATAATGTCACGTGGCAAACCATATGCCCTAGAAATAAATAAGAGTTCATACTTCACACTCTTTATAAGGCAGTTGCTGACACTTGCACTGCCCGTAGCCATTGATGATCACAAGTGCTCCTTCTTCGTGACTGGGTTCATACTCATTATAGGGCACCTGTGTAGCTAGATCTGCCATAGGCTGCCTCTGCTGGGTCCTCATCTGCCGGCGGTTCTGAATAGCATTACAGTGGCGTATCCGGCGCAAGGTTGGAGGGCAGCACTTTCGTGAGATATATACAACAAAAATGATGAAAAAGAACGAAAATAGAAGAGCCATTGTTCCCATGATAACCCTATGTGTCATAATAGTGTTGTCCATTATGGAAAAGTCATCTGTTACTGCTGCCTCTTCCATTGCAGTAGTGGTTGTTTGAGAAATAATAGGTGTTTGTATTGTGGTTGTTGTGGTTGTGGCTGTGGTAAAGCTCCCAAAATCCTCTGCAAAGTCCTGTGTAGGGGTTGGCTGCATTATTCCAAACAAGGAGCTTGTCATCTCTGCAGCTGTAGTAGCGTCTGTGGTTGTACTAATTGTCTGCACAACTGGTGCTGAGAAATTATGACAAAGTTGGAATCCATACACAGCATCAAGTATTTCCTCACCTTGGGCGTATTCAGGGCTATGGCAGAGAATGGAATGTTCCCACCTTCCCTTGAAGGTGCTCAGCCAAGTGGCTAGAGAGCAAATCCTTTTGGTACATTCCCAGAGGTTGCTAGACAACCCAATAGTACTTAGAGACTGCCACATATCCATCACTTGGGCATCCAGACTGCTTAGTTTGTTGTTATCCAACAGCAAAATTTTTAGATTTGGCAGCGTTTGAAATATGTCTGGTGTCAAAACACGAATCTCATTTCCGGTTAGGTCCAGCTTATCTAAAGTCGCCCAGGTCCACTCCATCCCACATGTTATGTTGTTGATTTTATTCCACTGTAGATACAGAAATTGGAGGCCAACGAGGCGTGGGAAATGGGCCAAGTTGATCTTTGTCAACTGATTGTGCTCCAAGTGGAG
Organism: Nerophis ophidion; assembly: GCF_033978795.1. NCBI lineage: Eukaryota > Metazoa > Chordata > Actinopteri > Syngnathiformes > Syngnathidae > Nerophis > Nerophis ophidion. Next base: position 70,990,021 of record NC_084615.1, on the reverse strand, counting down.
CTCTTTTAGTTTAATGAGCCCAGCAAAGCCATTTCGAGCTAGACTCCGTAGACGGTTGCTGCTCAGACCAAGATATTCCAGGCTGCGGCAGTCCCAGAACGCCCGCACAGGTGTGGTACGAAGTAAATTGGAGCGTAGGTGGAGTATTTGGAGCTTTCTTAATCCATGAAACAGTTCTGGTTCCAAAGCAGTCATCTGATTGAAGGACAGGTCCAAAATCTGTAGATTGATGAGGTGGATGAAGGTTGTATTGGGCAACTTGGTGATTCGATTAGAGCTCAGATTGAGGTCCTTCAACTTGTAGAGCCCCTGAAAGGCATCTTCTTGAACTGTGGTGATCTGGTTGTGGTCTAGATGTAACCAGGTGAGCTGACTGAATCCATAGAATTGATCAGGGCTGAGCTCAGTGATGCTGTTGTGCCGTAGTGAAAGTCCCAGAGCCCCTTTGTCTACCCCATCTGGGGGTGCCTGAAGTCCCTGGGTGTCGCAGTAGAACTGCAGGTCCTCACAGCGGCATTTTTGAGGGCAGGTTGTGCATGATGCAGAAGGCAGCAGGCACACAAGGAGCATGCTGATCAAATACAGACAAAGAGCCGCTGGTGCAGGTCCCACCAATGGCCACCTTGAATGAAAACCTGAGTGGATTTAAAGATAAGAAAATTAACATAGGGAGAAAGCGAATCCAATCTAAAGCCAATAATTGAGCTGCATTATTCTGAATTATTTTTAATTAATTTATATTGTAACTTCTTTTGGAACTCTTTCATGAATTTATATTTCACTCTGTACATTAGGTATGTTATTTCCACAACAGAGATTCAACATGTGCATTTCATGTTGTACCTTTTTATTATTTTTAGGGATACCTTAGATATTATATGTAATAATATACAAACCCTCACTCTCATCGTGCAGATTATGTTTATTTTTACTTTATTTTGTTGGTAAGGCTGCTGTGCGAGAATACATTTTAAACATTTATTCCAAACCTTTTGGAATAGATGAGGTATTCAGAAAATAAGGTACACATAGCTCTGTTGAAACAAGGAATCCAGTACCAGAAAACAGTCTTTTAATTAATTCCTCCTTGTTTCAAATGAATCTTTATACTTATGTTACTGTCTGTAAATATGAAATAACTGCAATTAGTTGCTTAATGTAGAAAAAAATATTTGTGAAGTCATTGGATAACATGTTAAAATTGTCAAGCAAGTACAGTATGTTAGTGAAGAAGGAAAAATGAGGCATGCTGCAGTAGATTGGGCTAAAGAGCTTTCAGTTATTTGCTTCACTGACTCCTACTTGTCTTGCCTATTCATATCCAGACCTGCCATATAAAGAGGCTAACTTACCCATTCTTTTGTGCACATCGGAAGCCGCATTCAACTGTCCTTCTCCGCAGACTTTTTGAGCAACCACATGGAAGAAAAATCCAAAGGGAAAAAAACCCTTCGAAAAAGCCCGAAATACACCAGTCGCTTTTGAAATGAAGCAATTGTGAGCCCACGCAAATGAAACAAAATATAAAATTCCATGTCCCAAGATGTTTTTCTTGTTTAAATTTTCTGTCCCATGAAATCCAGAATATATTTGAATTGTCTCCTTTTTCAAACAAATCCTTGACGTATAACGTATATCATTTCCAACTTGATCAGGTGCAGTAACAGTGAGTCCGATGGTTTTCCTCCTCCTCCTCCTTCTTTTTCCTCCTTTCGTTACCCTTTTCTTTCCACTGCAAAGATGTCAACCCAATCACTTACTTTGAAGATCCAATGGTTTTCTCTTTCATGGCTATAGTTTTCCAACCCTAACTTGTTGATGGCATCCAAAGATTCTGCTTCTGATGCCGGTTAAGTCCCAGCATAGCCTCCGCAGAGCTGTAAGCAGAGCCCTCATCTGCTTGCTGAGACGCACAGGGAGAGAGAGAAAAAGGCGAGCAGGGAGTCAGAGATGTTATTCTGTGCTTTTTGTTGCAGCCACTCACTGCTACAGAGTGGTGGCAGCCTGGCGTCGACCATCACTACTGTTTCTCTCTCTCTTTTTCTCTCCCACTCACACAAACACCCTCTCGTTCTCTCCCTTTTTCTTCCTCTCTCTCCCTCAGTCAGTTGCACTCTGCCTCATACACACCACACCGCTTGTGTACCTCCAGTCCTCCTCTAACTCCCTATTCCATCCCCCTTTCCTCCCACTGGCTTGTCACGATCAGAATATTGATATCCTGAACGTGTTGCAGTAGCCTGCTATTGAAATTAACCACAGCTGTAAATCTAAGTAACGCCTCATCGCAAGTCTTAATGCATAGTATACAAACGTCTGCTACCTATAAAGACAAAATGCATTGATGCTAAATATAGTCGTTCGACTACAAAAAACAAAGATGGGTGAGCAAGGATTTTCTATTTCCATGTCACTACTGAAGTTCATTATAGCAGTAGAATGTCAAGCTTTTATTCATAATTTACATATCTGGATTACAGTGCTGTAATGTTTAAGCATTGACATGAGGTGTACAACTAAAACTAGTAGAAGACCAGAACATGTCCCAGTCATTGCTAAATATACAACTAGGGCTGGGCGATATATCGATATTCACGATATATCGCGGGTTTGTCTCTGTGCCATATAAAAAATTACTATATTGTGATATTCGAGTATATGTTCTCACGCAGTTGCTTTTAACTGCGGGCATTACACTACAGGCTCTTCTCGCTCTTTCCTGTCTCTCCTTCTCACAGACAGCAAGCGCACATTCCTACATACGTCACATACATGTACACCCTCGCAAAGCAGAGATGTAGCAGCATGGGTAACTTTAGCTGTGATGCTAGCAGAGCCGTGCGAGTGGTGATATGAGAGAAAGAAGGTGCGAATAAAGGAAGAATTAATTCCCCCCAAAAAACAGCAGGAAGTCCATCGTCTGGAGGTGGTTTGGCTTCAAGTGGGAATATGTCGAACACACAACCGTAATAAGTCAAGCATGCGGCAAAAGCATTGCTATAAAGAATAGCATTACTGCTAATATGTAGCATCATTTGGAAAGTCACCCGCTAGAGAATGAAGAGTGTTTACTCCGCATGTCAACATCTCGGTTCGGTGCCACACGCCCTCACCATCAAAACGCCGAGGCAAACATTTAAACAGAATTTAATAACGTCCTTATTAACCTACTACATAGCGAAGGACGAACACTATTTGATTTCCTATTATGCAGCTCATTTTTATTTGACACTTAAAATGTCTCTGACAATCTTGCACTTTCTGTTTTGGAAATGACATGAACGTTTGTGCCATTGCTTAATAACTGTTTAATAAATACACTTTTGGTAAATTGACTTAGTTGTGAGTTCCTTCTCTGCATGGAAGTTTAAAATGAGCATATATTATTGCCGTATGAACAAGAATGTTTTAATGTAGACACATAGAATCATCATACTGCTGTGATTATCAAGTGTTAATTCAGGGCCAAGGCAAAATATCGAGATATACATCATGTATCGCGATATGGCCCAAAAATATCGAGATATTAAAAAAAGGCCATATTGCCCAGCCCTATATACAACCCAATACTAAAATGTGACATTGAATAATTAAAATCTTGTTCAACAAATGTATTTGTTTTATATAGTGTTTTAATGTTTTATATATCATGATTGAACAAAAAATGTCTTATGTAAGATATAATTAATTATTGTTTATATTGTAATTTCAACATCTTGGTTGCAGGTAATGCAAGTGCAGACACCCTGCTGCTTTGCGATAGCCTTTTTACGTCACTTAACATAACGGCAAGAGCATGAATGTCAACAACGGGGCTGCCCGATTTTAAATAAAAACTAATTAAAAAAGAATTGTGATACATAAAACTGCTAAATTTATGACTTAAGGAATTCATGTTACTTTTAGTATGTTAAGTAACATATTTTTGTCTTCAGTTGTCAGACATTACAGCAATATGGAATAAACTTATTTCAAAAATATTTGGGGTTATGTAAATAAGGACTATGTTTGCTTACACTGTTGCATGCTGTAACGTCATTGTTTTCCGGCGGATTTGAACTAAATTGACAGGCGTTTTCCTGTCACCGGAATAGTTCCTTCAGCCATTTTACCCTGTCACCATTAAAACATTTTTTGCAGCTTCCGTACATTAATACATTTGTGGTTTGCTACTTTAACCACTTTTGATTGGCCATTAGACCAAGGATGCAAAGTTAGATTTTCTGATTCAATTATTAAGCCAAAAAAATATACCACCACCTAGGGCTGGGCAATATATTGAATATAGTCGATATAACACGGGTTTGTCTCTGTGTGATTGATTGATTGATACTTTTATTAGTAGATTGCACAGTTCAGTACATATTCCGTACAATTGACCACTAAATGGTAACACCCGAATAAGTTTTTCAACTTGTTTAAGTCGGGGTCCACCTTAATAAATTCATGGTAATAGAATAGAAAATTATTATATCGTGATATTCGAGTATACGTTCTCACGCAGTTTCTTGTAGGGCATTACACTACATTTTTTCTCAGTCTTTCTTGTCTGTCTTTCGCACAGAGAGATAAAACAAGCGCACCTTTTTACGTACGTCACATACTGTCGCAACGTCATACGCCCTCGCGGAGCAAAGAGGTAGCGGAATGGGTAACATTAGCTGTGATGCTAGCGGAGTGATGCGAATGGTAATATGAGAGAAAAAAGGTGCAATACTGGTAACAAATGAAGGAAGAAGAATTAATTCCTAACACGGCACAGGGGTCGTCTGGCTTCAAGCGGGAAGATGTTGAACAGACAACCGTAATATGTCAAGTATGCGGAAAAAGTTTTGCTACAAAAAGTAGCATTACTGCTAATTTGTGACATCATTTGAAAAGTCACCCACTAAAGAATGAGTGCTTGAAACTCCGCTTTTCAACATCCCCGGCCGGTGCCACACCCAACAAAATTCCAAAGCAACCTGCACATCAACACCATATAAAAAAATAGTCAACAACAGAAGGAGATAACTTCTTCAGGAACCTACCACATAGCGAAGGACATACACTATTTGTTTTGCAACTAATTTTTATTAGACTGTTATTGTGTGACATCATGCACAAAAGTGCACTTTGTTTTAAACTATTGTAGTTGCATTCTGTAAAAAAAAGTGCACTTTAATTTAGTGTTATTTTGATATGTCATCCTAGTGACATGCACAAAAGTGCACTATATCTTCTTTTAAAATGTCTCTGACAATATTGCACGTTCTGTTTTGGAAATTACATGAATGTTTGTGCCACTGCTTAATAACTGTTTAATAAATACAGTTATGGTAAATTGACTTAGTTGTGATTTCCCTCTCTGCAAGAAGGTTTAAAATGAGCATATATTAATGCAGTATGAACAAGATTGGTTTAATGTAGATACATAGAATCATCATACTGGCGTGATTATATGTATCAAGTGTTAATTCAAGGCTATGGCAAAATATCGAGATATTTATCGTGTATCGTGACATGGCCTACAAATATAGAGACATTAATTAAAGGCCGTATCGCCCAGCCCTACCACCACCACCAGTTAGCCTATGTACCATACCATTAGTGGTTTAGCATAACATATATATATTTTTAAATATCTATATTTTCACAAATGCTAATTTTATTGAATAAAATTGGTTGGTGACCCAAGGAAACAGTCTGGCTTTCAGGCTGTCTTTTACTGCTGTCTCGTACACGCCATGAATTGATTAACGTGGACCCCGACTTAAACAAGTTGAAAAACTTATTCGGGTGTTACCATTTAGCGGTCAATTGTACGGAATATGTACTGAACTGTGCAATCTACTAATAAAAGTATCAATCAATCAATCAAAACTCATAGACGAAAGCAGTCCCGTCGAAGCTACTAACAATTTGCAGTCATGTTTTTGTCATGATAGGCTATACTATACTTCAATGACAGCCAATGCTGGTAGTTACATTTTGACAAAACCGCTATCATTAGCTTAGCTGACCAATGCACGTGTGTTACGTTGGGCATACTTTACATGCACAGAGCCGGAAGAGTGCGGCATATAATGCTTTCAACACTTCTGAAAGTTTACGTCCTCTAGGCAGCCAGATAAGGTTGCCAACATCCCCTTTAACTCGATTTTTAAAGCATTTTGTACAATTGTCGATTAGCACTCCACATGAGCGTAATAATTAAAAAATTGATTATAATTTTTTTTAAACAATGCAGGTCTCCTACTGACTTGCAATAAGTCTACAGTGTACTGCCTCTCGCATGAAGCCAGCTGGGATAGACTTCAGCAACTCTAATGAGTACAAGCAATATAGATAGTGGATGGATGGATTTTGTGAAATTGGACGTCTTTCCGCAAAGTGTGGAAAAATTTACTTTATTATCTGACTGCAAGTAAGTTGTTGATAAGCTAGTTTGCCGTCTAAAGAATGTCAGGTTTGGGAAGTCAAGCTATGTCCGCCACACCAGTCATCTGCTCAGTACGACATTAAAACAGGAATTCAGAACATTCAGGAATTGATCTATAAAAATGTATGAACACACAACTTATGTACTCATTAAACCTATTTTGTCAGTTTGATTTCATCTTTGTGTGTTGGCACTTTAATACCTCCCTTACTGTGGCTTTCCCTGTCTGGTGACCAGCATGTAACTGTCACTCTTCAAAATGACTGTGATAACCACCCGCTAAGATGCCACTGCAGAATAGCAGACTAGATGCGGCGCTACACATTTCATTGAGGGATAAAGACATTTTTTTAGACAAGCGATATTTCCTGACGGAGCGTACTTTTTACCCCGTAATCCAGCAGTGAAGTGTTTCTGTGGAGAGGGGATGTTTTTAAGTCTGTCTTTAGAGATGGATAGAGAGTCACTTGAGAACCATAAAAGATGCCGTAGAGAAACTGCCTCCGTAATAAGCACCTGAAGAAGTGCTTTCGAACCATCTGATGTGGAAGTTGAATATAGGCTAGGCATGAATGAAATAGGATTGCAAGAGTAGCGGCAGAGCAGACTGAAGGCCTACCACAGAACTGCATCCAACCGTAAAAAAAAAAATCAGAGGATTAATGCTGTGGGAGCTCCCTTGCCTCTGTACACAACCCCCTTCTTCTCAACGGGCAAAGGACACTCGGGGATGTGGAAAGTCCATGGTGCTGTGTTGCCCCTGATTTTCACATTATAAAGTGAAAAGAGCAGAACCTAAATAGTTCTTTGTTGCCCTTTTGTGTTCATCTTATTTTCTGGTAACCTTACTAATGTTCTTCCTCTGTCTTTTTTTTGTCTTGTCTTCTATTTGAGCAGTTTGCAGAATGAGACTGAACATGTCTGCTCTGTAAGGAACAGTGGTTAGTATGACCACTGCTTAGCCATTTCTGCCAAAAGTGTTGGAAAGTTTCTGTACATAATTTAAAGACTGTTGACTTAAAACTAAGCATAGTCTATCTAGATGTACAATTTTAAACTAATGGTTATAGATCTCTTTGCCTTTACCATGTGTCAGGGAGTGGTTTGTTCACATCATGCGACAGAACCCTACTGTATTGATAATGTGGACGAGTTGGGTAGTCGAGTACTGCCAAGATGTCAATAAGCAAAGCAGTTTGGGGTATTTTTCCGCATAACTTCCTTACTGCATGCTGACAGGATCCCATTTGTGCGTCTGATATGATTATGGAGCATGTTCAATAGCTGAGTGTATAATATAAAATCGTCCTCAAGGATTTTATCAATTAGTGGTTGTTCTTATTGTTCCTGATTGGGATTATCTCACAAAACAAAGTAATTTCAATGCAGTTTATGATTCTCATGTTTTCTTTTCAGGCCGGCAGAAAGGACAGGAGTGATGCTCTGAACACAGCCATTGACAGGATGACAAAGAAAACAAGAGACCTTCGCAGACAGGTGTTTTTTTAAATATATATATGTATATGTATATATATATATATATGTGTATGTATGTATATGTATGCTCTATGTATGTATGTATATTTGTATATATAGTATGTATGTATATATTTAGTATATACATATATGTATATATTTAGTAAATACATATATGTATATATATGTATGTATATATATATATATTTATATATATATATATATATATATATATATATATATATATATATATATGCTGTATAGTATGTATGTATATATATTTATGTTTGTGTATATATAGTATGTATGTATATATTTAGTATGTGTATATATAGTATGTATGTATATATTTAGTATATGCATATGTATATATGTGTGTGTATATACACTATATATGTGTGTGTGTGTATATATATATATACATATAAATATATATGTATATAATATATATATATTTATGTATATATAAATATATATGTATGTATATATAATGTGTGTGTGTGTGTATATGTATATATATATATATATATATATATATATATATATATATATACACACACACACAGTGGGGCAAAAAAGTATTTAGTCAGCCACCGATTATGCAAGTTCTCCCACTTAAAATGATGACGGTATAGCTCGTTTGGTAGAGTGGCCGTGCCAGCAACTTGAGGGTTCCAGGTTCAATTCCCGCTTTCGCCATCCTAGTCACTGCCGTTGGTCCTTGGGCAAGACACTTTACCCACCTGCTCCCAGTGTCACCCACACTGGTTTAAATGGAATTTAGATATTGGTTTTCACTATGTAAAGTGCTTTGAGTCACTAGAGAAAAGGGCTATATAAATATAATTCACTTCACTTCACAAAGGTTTGTAATCTTCATCATAGGTACACTTCAACTGTGAGAGACAGAATGTGAAAAAAAATCCAGGAATTCACGTTTTAGGAATTTTAAAGAATTTATTCGTAAATTATGGTGGAAAATAAGTATTTGGTCAACCATTCCAAGCTCTCACTGATGGAAGGAGGTTTTGGCTCAAAATCTCACGATACATGGCCCCATTCATTCTTTCCTTAACACGGATCAATCGTCCTGTCCCCTTAGCAGAAAAATAGCCTCAAAGCATGATGTTTCCACCCCCATGCTTCACAGTAGGAATGTTGTTCTTGGGATGCAACTCAGTATTCTTCTTCCTCCAAACACGACGAGTTGAGTTTATACCAAAATGGATACATGTATAATACAGCAAAGGATTGGGAGAATGGCATGTGGTCAGATGAAACCAAAATAGAACTTTTTGGTATAAACTCAACTTGTCGTGTTTGGAAGAAGAAGAATACTGAGTTGCATCCCAAGAACACCAGACCTACTATGAAGCATGGGAGTGGAAACATCATGCTTTTAGGCTGTTTTTCTGCTAAGGGGACAGGACGATTGATCCGTGTTAAGGAAAGAATGAATGGGGCCATGTATCGTGAGATCTTGTGCAAAAACCTCCTTCCATCAGTGAGAGCTTTGAATGGTTGACCAAATACTTATTTTCCACCATAATTTACAAAAATGTTTTTTAAATTTCCTACAATGTGAATTCCTGGATTTTTTTTATACATTCTGTCTCTCACAGTTGAAGTGCACCTACCTGTATGATGAAAATTACAGACCTCGGTCATCATTTTAAGTGGGAGAACTTGCACAATCGGGAGCTGACTAAATCATTTTTTTGCCCCACTGTCTATATACATATATATATATATATATATATATATATATACGAACATTTTTATAAAAAAATATGTAATTTTGTGTGTTTTGTAAACTTTATTTTTCTTCTCGTACATCCCTAGTATAAAAGTTAAATACAAAGCATATAATACACACTTAGAAAATGTTGCCATTTTCTTTTTTTTTTTTATTCCACAGCTACGTAAAGCTGTAATGGACCATGTCTCCGACTCATTCTTGGAAACCAATGTACCCCTTCTGGTTCTGATCGAAGCTGCAAAGAATGGCAATGAGAAGGAAGTCAAGGAGTATGCACAGGTGTTCCGTGAGCATGCCAACAAGCTGATCGAGGTAATGTTCAACATTTGACAGTCAATGTGTTTTAAATTAAAACTATTAAGCAGTTCTAACATATAGTTAAAGAAACAAATTACCTATATAAGGGAAAACAAGAAAACTGGCCCTTATCTTGGCTACAAAATATCATTACCTTTACTTTTTTACCAACACAATGTAATCAATTATCTAAAAAAAATCTAAATGTAAGAAATAATTTCTACTTAATTTTCTAGAAGCAAGTTCTCAGTAATCATACCTTTCTTAAGAACACAAAGAGAAGAGACACTGCAAAGTGATGACTTAAGATCAGCAACAAGCCAGAGGCAGCACTAGTTGACCTCATTAGTGTACTTTCACTCAATTCCTTGAATGCCTGTGTCTGAGCGTCAAACGTTGACATTTCAAATGGGACGTCTCCCCATGGGCGGATGATCATGAGTCAAGCTGCATCATCTGTCCCCTCTGTTGAGTATAACTTGTATGTATTGTAATTTAAAAAAATAAACAAAATACATTTGTTGAAAATTCAGTTCAGTTTAAAAGAACTTGAGTTATGTGTTGAATATTAATTTTTTAAAACTAAAGGACTGGAACAGAAAACAAATTATAAGTAAGAATATTCTAATCAGGGTTTATGCCGCAGATTCTGATACCAAGCATCCATGAGACATCGACTAATACCGATAACATGTATTACCTGTAAGTTTAACCATATTTATAACCAGAAAAAAAACAGGACAGCATTATAACAATATCAACACAATATTTAAACTACTACCGTATTTTTCGCACTATAAGTCGCAGTTTTTTCCAAAGTTTGGCCGGGGGTGCGACATATACTCCGGAGCGACTTATATGTGAAATTATTAACACATTACCGTAAAATATCAAATATTATTTATCTCATTCGCGGAAGAGACGAAAAAAAGGTCAGCAATCGTCACACACACGTCAGCCAATAAGAATGTGGCGGGAGAGGGTCATGGCAGAAGTGCATTGTGGGTCATGGAATGCTAACTGCTGTATGCTACTGCCGTAGCTATTAAAATGGATCATGTCATCGTTGGCGGTAACTTCTAAAAATTGAGAAGGGCTGAACAAAAATGGCACCGAAAGGGAAATCATTTACTGCAGATTACAAGCTGGACGTAGTGAAATATGCAGCAGAAAACGACAAGAGGAAGCGGCGCATACCTTTGGAGTTGGCAGAGTTGTTTAGAAGCGACATCGAGGAAGAAGATTTAATCTGATTTATTGATTAGGAGTGACATATTGTTTGGTAAACTTATAGCATGTTCTATACGTTATAGTTATTTGGATGACTCTTACCATATTATGTTACGTTAACAATACTTTTCTGTTACCACCTACAACATCCCCGTGTAGACAGGCTTCTCTGTGGGGATAGGCTCCAGCTGCACTGTGATTGGCTAAGAGTGAGGATTTAAGAGCGAAAATAGACAGCCATAAAATCCGCCTCCGCTTGAGATGGTCTCCTGTGGACGGGACTCTCGCTGCTGTCTTGGATCCGCTTGAACTGAACTCTCGCGGCTGTGTTGGAGCCACTATGGATTGAACTTTCACAGTATCATGTTAGACCCGCTCGACATCCATTGCTTTCGGTCCCCTAGAGGGGGGGGTATGCCCACATCCGAGGTCCTCTCCAAGGTTTCTCATAGTCAGCATTGTCACTGGCGTCCCACTGGATGTGAATTCTCCCTGCCCACCGGGTGTGAGTTTTCCTTGCCCTTTTGTGGGTTCTTCTGAGGATGTTGTAGTCGTAATGATTTGTGCAGTCCTTTGAGACATTTGTGATTTGGGGCTATATAAATAAACATTGATTGATTGATATGTTAGGTGTGTAAAAGTTCATTATCGAAAATCATGCGCCAAACATTGTCCATGGTCAAAAGCACTATCAGCGTTGCACCATTCCACTCGTATTGTATAATGAGCACATGTGTTAATGGCCCAAAGGCATATGTTCCATTGGTTTGTACACATTTGTTTAAAAGCAACGTTATGATTGACCCACATTTATCAGAGTCCATCTAAACAAAGGCACTATACCTTTTCAAAAATATTTACTTTTAATTAATTCAACTGGTGTATATTTTTTCAGAAACAAGTAACCCCTCTTTTGTTGTTCAAGTTTAGTAACAAGTTGTATTGGCTTTTGTAATAGATTACATTTTAGCACATTACTCTCTGGATAATCCCACTTTGGCGCAGTTCCTCTTAGCCCAGACATTTTCCTTCTGCGTTGTTGCCAGCATATGCCTAACAACTAAGTCTCTGGCCTACATTTTTCTGAGGAAGCACAATGTTTCTCTGAAAGATGTAAACATACTTTTAGAATTTATTGTGTGGGTGCCTATTTTGTTGCAGTCTTAAAGAAAAACCTTTAACTTTCTCACTTATTAATATTTTATTTGGATTTATTTTTCCCTGTGTGCTCTTTTTCTGTTAAGGTGGCCAACTTGGCATGCTCCATTTCTAACAACGAAGAGGGCGTGAAGCTGGTCCGAATGGCCGCATCTCAACTGGAAACTCTTTGTCCTCAGGTACAACTGCTGCTGACACACACTTTTAAAGAAAGCTATTGTTGTTTTAAAATTGTGTTTAACAATGCCTACTGACTCGACATTGGTCAGAATTAAAAAAAATTGCCGTTAACAATTACTTGATTTCTTAAAATACAGTAATTGGATGATTGCAGGTGATAAATGCAGCTTTGGCCCTAGCTGCAAAACCCAACAGTAAGGTTGCCCAAGACAACATGGATTTGTTCAAGGATCAATGGGAGAAGCAGGTCAGAGTGCTTACTGATGCTGTTGATGACATAACATCCATCGATGACTTCCTTTGTGTGTCTGGTGAGTGGTTGGTCATACTTTATACTAAGATATGGGATAAATATGGGATAAATATTACAAATTTTGCCCTATGTGTTATGTGTTCCACTAACTACAACCACATCGTGTCCCTCAGAGAACCACATCTTGGAGGATGTGAACAAGTGTGTCATCGCTCTGCAAGAGAAAGATGTGGATGGTTTAGATCGCACTGCAGGGGCAATAAGAGGCCGTGCTGCCAGAGTGGTCCATGTGGTCACTTCTGAAATGGACAATTATGAACCTGGGATCTACACCGAGAAGGTCTTGGAGGCCACCAAGCTTCTCACTGACACAGGTACAAAAAAAAAATGTACTGACTAAAATAGATCCAACATGAGGACAATAAATTTGACATTTCACATGATTGCATACTCAAGAAACAAGTTGCATGAACACATACACTTTATATTTAAGAAGCTTTACAAATCCGCTTTAAGGCACTGTTCATTATTTCTTATAGTTTGTGCGGTGCATGTAAATCGACAACTGGGCATTTCGTGGTTTTAGAATAAATGAACAAGGATGCATTTTCGCAATGCAGGCATCAATTTGAGTTCTATAAGTAATCATTTATTCATTAAATCAAAGCCCCTTAATGCTAATACAATTGTAAGTTGCCCAAAGATTCTCACCTCTTAAACATTTAAACTAATCTTTTACAAGGAAGAGCATGAACTGTAACATTTATTTAGATAGCTCTCTGGGTCTTAACAATTAAATCACATACTTGTAAAGACTAATTCCTCCAAAAAAAATGTTATATCTCTGAAGAGAAAGATTATTATTAATTAGTGGAGTGTCATTGTCTTTTCAATGGAACTTTTTATCGATGAGAATTACTAGCTCGTCTCCTGTGCTAAAATATACTTGTGACCTATTGCTTGTCTTTTTCTGTTGTGACTGGTGGACACTGGGTGTGATTAGTATTTCTGTTTGGTTTGCGGTTACCCTGTGGTTGCAATGGCCCACCTTCTGTGTAGAAGCTTTTTCAGTATTGTTTTTCCCCACCTTTCATCTCCTCCCTCAGTGATGCCACGGTTCACAGAACAAATTGAGTCTGCAGTGGAGGCCTTGAGCGCGAACCCCTCGCAGCCCGTCGATGAGAATGAGTTCATTGATGCTTCCCGCCTCGTATATGATGGAATTCGAGACATTCGCAAAGCTGTACTCATGATCAGGGTAAGTTGCACATATTGAATTTGTCATACACTTAAACACTTTGCCTGCACTGTACCTTGTGCCTATGTGAATATTGTATCCTGTATAGCAGGGCTCTTCAAATAGCGGTCAACAAGCCAAATCTAGCCCAGGAATTACACCAGACTAGCTTGCCACTTCAATTCTAAAACTTGGGAGTGACTAAAATTTCTGCAGCGGAGTTATATAAATGATATTCGACTAGCCTTTTCACAGTATGTCCTTAAAAAAGCAGAGCGCTCCTGTTACATTGCGTTATTTTATTATGTTTCCGAATTTTGGAAAATGGATAGAAAAAAACCTAAATGTTCACTACAGAGGACGCTAAAAAGTAAAGTGAATAGTCAACATCATAACCCCCCCATTATTGTTCTGTAAATGTGGCCCCTAGAACAATTAAGCTGAATAGCCCTGCTGTATGGGACGACATGATTAGATGTGATAAAGATTTTAAAAGAAGCATTGTAATTCCTTCATAAGATTTTGCTATGTTTGCCATGATTTTCTAATTCTGGCCAACCTTCCATTCTAGCATGCTTTGAACCTGTTTTACGCATTTAACACAGGTTTTGACTGTGAAACAGGATAGATAATAACTCAGCTGGTATTTAAATGTTATCACCTTAAGAAACAAAAGTGATATCTTGGTAAAGCAAATTATATACGGTATCAATGTTTCATAGTGCTGTCAAGAAATTCAAAATATTGAGATTAATTATTGTTTATAGTTCATTAAACTAATGTTTTTGTTTATTTAATCTCACGTAAAAATATCTGAGTAAAGCTCTTTACCTAAGGTATTTTCATTTATATTGTTACATTATTGCAGCAGAATAAAAGACTAATACACAACCAAAAAAGTGGCTTCATTTATTGTTTTTTCAACAGACTTAAACAGCGGCCTTCTTATTTATTTACTAAATTATAAAATCAGACTCACTTTTGCGGGATGTTCAAGCATGGTGGATTAATTTAGCAAAGATCGGCTTGTGCGGCACAGGAAATCAGGCACAGACAATAATAAAATCGGTTTATTTTCAAAATAAAATACTCTGTGCTCAAGGTGGATCAAATTTCACAACTTAAAAATATTCTAATGAGTGGGTCGAGGTCAAACTTTTTCAGCCGTAATTTCTAGTGATGTTCAGATATCATTTTTAAAATTCAGATGTGATTCCAATACTTTGGATAAGGTAGCTGCCGATATCAATACCTGCCTGATACCATTACTCCGATACTTTGAATTTAGCGATTTGCCGATACCGAGTACTAATTCCATTGCAAGTTCGGACAATTTTTAAGTTAATTTGAAAATCTGAAACATCCTACATGAGTCCCACCCCCAGAAAAGGAGGTATTGCAAAGTTTGCATGTTGTCGTGCAACTTGTTGGCTGCTCGTGTTTGTAATATTGCCACTCCGCCGCCATGTTTGCTGTGGTTGCCCTTGTTCAGGGGTGTCAAAGTCAAGGCCGGCGGTCCATTTCCGGCCAGCGAATGAATTATTTATGGCCCCCAGGATGATATTTGATTAGTATTAGAACTGGCCCGCAGGCCACAGCTGCCTCCTGCTGTTTTGCACGCATTATCAGTGTTGGCGCTACACATTTTCAAAATTGGGTCCCAGGGACACCATCAAGTCATAAAAATAGGGTCCCACAATACATTTTTGGTGTCCCGCTTCTTTGTAACCGTTTTCAAAACAAATGATAAATGTATGCATTATCCTGTCACATCTCACATTCTATATTGTGTTTTGGCAAAAGGTTGTCATAAACGTTAATCCGTTATAAAAAATAATATAAAGAAAACCAATTTTTAATGCATATGTAAATGTATTTACTTAAACAGTCATTCACTTTTTCTTTCCTTCATGGATCTAAACTTTAAAACTGCCGGTATTTTTTCTATATTTTTATTGTAATATTTTTAGAGTGAGTGTTCTATTGTTGGCCGAAGTAAGACAAAAAAAAACAATCTGAAGTTGTCTTTATTTTTAGTTTTAATGCCATGATTGTTATAGTTAAGCCTTCGTGTGCACAGATTTTCCTTCATGCGGCCCCTGAGCTAAAATTACTTTGACACCCCTGCACTAGTTGCTTTGGTTTCCATTTCCGGTGAAAAAGAACAAAAAATGTGATTTCAGTGTAGCAACATTAGCATGCTAGCGGACTTCTTGGCTTGTGTGCACTCTATTTAGGTTGTAGGCCCAAGGTTCTTTAAAAAAAATATGCATTTGTATGGTATCAGGGATGCATTTACAAGTACTCACCGATACCAATACCTCCAAAAAGGGCTGTATCGGCGCTTAACCCGATACTGGTATCGCTGTGGGAACATCCCTATTAGTTTCGCCCTGTTGACACGATGTATGAAGAAACGGTAATTCTGGCGATCTAAAATAAAAAAATCTTGTTACAGGAATAACCTGCAACAGTTATCATGGGGGCCTGGTTGAACTCTTACCTGACACAGGAGTTGGAAGAGACATTTTGAGACACTTGTGGATAAGGGCTATATAAAGAAACTTTGATTGATTGATTGAGTGTGCGTAGCTGGCCAGAAGTTTTGTTGCTGATTTGCTGTTTCTTCCTACAAATACAAAAATTAAGTAGTCATTCAACAAGGCAAAGAGGATGTTTCCACGAGTCAAGTCAGTCAGTGCACATCACAGACAAAGCTGAAGAGTATTGACGGACAGCAGGGTATGGAGAAGTTTTGCAGCGGAGCTGTTATGCATCCAGTGAAAATCCATGGTTATTTGAGTGCTGGCGGCTTTTCATGAGCTCTTGAGTACTTGGTCATACATGGTGCTTTCTCCTTCAGTTAAGCCTGCTGGATAGCCTTTCTATGGCTTTCTCATTTGGTAATATTTTGGCTGCCAACGTTTGCTGTGGCCGCACTCGAGACGGGGAGGTCAAGTAGCTTTGGTGGTAAGAAAACTCCTCTCAAAGAAAGCAAATATTTCTACCTTTATCAATGGTGCCATCGGGGCGTTTTCAAAAAGTACATTTCGCATTTGTTGGACCATCAAACTTCTTCATGTCTCTTCCCCACTTTTGCCATTTGCCCGCCCAAACGCAACGACAGCTAATCAATGTCAACTTCAGGGTGTGACTGACCATTTTCACCCCCTACAAAACAAGCACTAGAAGAAGGCAATGCGATTCACACACAGAAAGTTAAAAAAAAATAGGTTAACGCAATCAAAAAAACATAACGCGCTAAAGAAAATTGTAATTAATTGATCGAAATTAATGTAATAATTTAACACCCTTAATTTTTAAATACATGATTGGCTACACTTCATTGGCCCTAGTGTGTGATTGTGTGTATGAATGTTGTTTGTCTATCTGTGTTGGCCCTGCGATGAAGTGGCAAATTGTCCAAGGTGCACCCCGCCTACCGCCGAATGCAGCTGAGATAGGCTCCAGTGACCCCGGAAGGGACAAGCGTTAGAAAATGGATGGATGGATGGTTTATTACATTTGATTAAGGGAAAAATAAAGAATTCTGCATACAATACATATTGCCTTAGACAGCCACCTCCTAACCCTTGATTTTCACTTGATAACAGCATTGTAACGGCGCCGCCAGCAGCTGCAGACTGTTTCTGTCTTTATTCAAGTCAATGTTCACAACACCCCAATGGGGTCTGCGTTGCGCAGAAGATTCTGGAAGATGTAGTTAATTTTCAGACCCACCAAAGCAAATGGGCCAGTAAAAATGACACTCGCCCAGTTTTTGTTTAACGTGTCACGGCATTGTGATGATTCTGAAACTGCAATACCATGGTATCTACAATACCGTTACAGCCGTAATATTTGGAATTGCATAACTTTGGAACATTTTTAATCAAACTATGGCGGAAATACTTATTTAAAATATTTGTGTTTTGACGAAATCCATAGTTTTTTTTGTATCCAATTTGTCTTCTTCTGCTTTAAAGAAACTTTCAACTATGGGTGCACGGTTTTGGCATCACAATATCTGAGTGTACAATATTCACGTCACATGTAGGAGGCTAATTAACTATGTGCACCTCATAAAACACATGGGCGATTGAAAAAGCATTCATGATGTTTACGGAGTTCTATGTACATGTGGGTTGAGTTTAAAAATAAAGTACAAATATGTCATATTTATTGCGGTGACCTCGCAGAGGTGTTGAGTCTCGCTGTTTCATGGTATCTGCTAGGCTTTCTGCACGTGAGGTGCGCTCTTGAGCTGTAACCTAACTGTGCGCACCTCCGTGCGGTTTACAAAATATCTACTCAGGTCCCCGCACAATATAAGCAAGAAATAAACATAATAAGAATATCTCTAATAAAAAAAAATCAGAAGCCATACCTCCTGATGTATTGGCTCAGCAAACTTTGACTTGGCCACCTCTGCCCTATAGACCTGGACCTTACAAAAGATGGAGTTCAGACTATTAGACAGATGGACTGAACCATCTCCCCTCCTACAGTGACATCAAACAGTATGCCCTCCAGACATCCGAGTATCATAACTCTGCAGAGCTGCTGACAGCCAGAAACGTAGGGCAGCTATTGCTGCTTTACTTTATATAATGCTCAAAATGGCAAAAAGAGCACCAGCATTGTTCCACTTGACTATTTAGAGACATCTGTATATTTCACTGCAGATATAAAGTACAGCTCCAGTTGTTGTATTCGATAGGAATAAAATTCCAAGTAATTCCCAGTGTCAACTACTCCAGTCACATTTGATGTATCTCATATAGCTTGAATACCACTGTGGAATTATATATTGCTATCTTGTCACTTGTTTTGATAATGTGTGATTTGTTTTGAATGCAACAAACTGGGTCCAGGACCATTTCTGTTAACAGAAAGTAAAGTTTTTCAAAAATAGGGTTTTTTGACTGCAAACCATAAGTTATCATTTGTAAGCCTTGCACATTCATCATCTGTTGCTTATTTCACTGCAGAAGATAGCTTTGCCCCACTAAAAAGCATTGTCTGACTTCAAACTGATGCCCGTGAGTCAGTATAGCATTGTACGTTAAACTAGCTTTACAGTCCTTAAAACAAAATGTCTTTTCTAAGACCATTTCATATTTGTTTTAGATGGGACTGCTCTAAATCCATTATGGTTTTGGAAAGTATTGAGAATATTACTTAAGCATTAACAGCGGCGGATACATTGTAAGAAGGCCCATTGTCTCAATGATTACTATTATATGATAAAGCACATGCAAATACAGAACAATATCAATCGTTTTATAATGGATTGAGGAGGCTCAAGTATAGAAGTGGGGGGAAATTATCGATTTTCAACATCACAATTGGGTCGTGGGCATTTCATTAATTGATAGCCACATTTCCAATTATCAGTATTTACGTATGTTAAATTAGGTAATACAGATGGTTCTAAAATGTGGCAATACTGCTCATGTTAAAATAAGTTATTGTCAGAATTGGTTTTATGTTTGGTTTTAACTAACCAAGGAAGAACTATTAGCAAACATGCTT
The DNA here is from genome assembly GCF_033978795.1 of Nerophis ophidion. Lineage (NCBI taxonomy): Eukaryota > Metazoa > Chordata > Actinopteri > Syngnathiformes > Syngnathidae > Nerophis > Nerophis ophidion. Next base: position 70,970,475 of record NC_084615.1, on the reverse strand, counting down.
TTAATGTAACATGTTAGCTGGGTTAGCACAGACACAGAGGGGAGAGAATGAGAGGACAAGCTATGCTGGCCGCAGTGTTAAGCCAGTTTGAACGTGATGTAGTGAAAAAATAACTGTTTTGTATATTTTAACAAAAGGCTAATAGGAACAACGTTACAGCAGAAAACAACCAGCTAAGAAGACGAAAATAGCAAATACAATAAATCAAAAGAGACAATAAAATCCACAAAGTACGGCAACACGACTATCAGCCATAGAGATATAATGAAGCAGAGAGACGACACGACACCTCTTTGAGCTGCAAGTTTATTGCGACTGGGGCAAGAATGAACATCAGAGGGGGGGGAAAAAAATCGAAGATGCTTTTTTGCCAAGTGGGGCCATTTATTTTTTTCTTTTAGGCTACTACAGTTCTAACGTATGTAGTCATCCATCCATATATATATGTATGCTGTGCGCACTAAATCTGAAAACCGTAGATGAAGCAATAATGCATACATCAGTGGCCAAAGGAGTTTTGTAGACAGATTATTAATTGTAATATATTTAGAATATATAATAATAATAATAGATTATATTAACAGTATACAATATGATTTACAATATAATAATTATAGATATAAATATAACAATTGAATCGCAGCCCTTGATCGTAATCAAATCTTGAGGTGCCCAAATGATTCCAACCGCTTGGCTTATGCAGCTATCTACATATTCAGATGCCACAGCTTCTCTTTTTATAGGAATGGATCACAAAAATGCAGTTTATTATTATTATTATTATTATTATGCAATCTCATTCCTATCATGTCCTTTTACAGACTCCAGAAGAGTTGGACGACTCTGACTTTGAAACAGAGGACTTTGATGTTCGCAGCAGGACCAGCGTGCAGACAGAAGATGACCAGCTCATTGCTGGCCAGAGTGCAAGGGTAAGAGTTTTAATCTGCAATGTTAACAGATAATGGGGAACATGCCACCCTGCAAACAATTCACACATTTAACTTTGGTTAATTCTGTTAGTTGAAATGGCTTAAGTAAGTTCAGTGAAAGTATCTTGTATGTTTAGTTCAGTGGAAAATTACACAGCTACTTCAGAAAATAGGGTTACTTACAGTGCATTAGGAAGGTATTCACGACACTCTACTTTGTTCACATTGTCTGTTACAACCTTATTCCAAAATGGAATAAATTCATGTTTGTTCTCAATATTCTACACACAATGCCACGCCGTTTTGGATGCCTGTGAACGCTGTGTTTTGCAGTGTTTTTGTTAACAGTGCGTCATTTGCAACAAGACAGACTGACAGGCGTAATATTGTAGCCAGATCCTATATGCTGTCAGCCAGCCTCCTCTACTACCTTTGCTGAGCCGAGACCGCTGCTTGCAGTCTCCTGTGTCTTGCTTCTCGTCACATTATTTATCCAACAGTATAACAACATAAGTAAAATAAAAAGTGGGTAGAATGTGCGCCCTGAGATCGGTTGGCCGTGAGTTCAAATCCGGGCTGAGTCATACCAAAGACTATAAAAATGGGACTAATTACCTCCTTTGCTTGGCACTCAGCATTAATGGTTGGAATTGGGGGTTAAATCACCAAAAATGATTCCTGGGCGCAGCACCGCTGCTGCCCACTGCTCCCCTCACCTCCCAGGGGGTGATCAAGGGTGATGGGTCAAATGCAGGGAATAGTTTTGCCACACCTAGTGTGTGTGTGACAATCATTGGTACTTTAACTTTAACTTTAAGTCATCATAGGTCTTTTTCCCATTAATACTTTTTGAAGACTATCTGATTATCGACTCTCTTCCACATTCTTCTCTGCATTTGTTGTAGCACAAACCATTTTTCTGCCCATGTTGTTGGGGTTAATGGTTTGGAGGTTAGCTTGTCTTGCTATCAATCGTGGGCAGTCGCAGCTAGTCTAAGGAATTATGGTCAAGATCTTTGGTAGGGGAAAATGCAAAAATAGTCCAAAAACGTTAAATCAGTGCAGAGATCTTAGGATGTTACATTAAAAAAAGAACTTATTAACGAAAGCAAATACAATCTCTGAAATCACTGCACACACAAAATGTCGGTAACCATCGCGACATAGTGGATCTTATCTATGGACTGCCATACTACGTTTTAAAAATGCATATTACCCATAAATAGTGGGGAAAAATAAGTATAGCAACAGAGTGCCTAATGCTTCTGCTTTTTCTGGCTTTAGGCTATCATGGCTCAGTTGCCACAAGAGCAGAAGGCAAAGATTGCAGAACAAGTCGCCAGCTTCCAGGAGGAGAAGAGCAAGCTGGATGCTGAGGTATCCAAGTGGGACGACAGCGGCAATGACATCATTGTTTTGGCCAAGCAGATGTGCATGATCATGATGGAGATGACTGACTTCACCAGGTGAGTTTTACTCAAATTTATCAATTCACAAATTATACATGTTTTGTGCATCTACAGTAGAATAAGCGTAATACTTAAGTCTTCTATCTCCTTATGTTTTAGGAATTGACAGAAATTATTTTAATTGGTGTCATACTTTTGCTGATAAAATAAAACTTAAAGTTGATTCTATAGACACGGTTCACAGAACATGACAGACCAAAACACACATGACAATTAACCCAAAATGTTCTGTCTGACTTTAGTATATTAAGATGGATTTTTAATCGAACAGGGACATTTCCTGCATACAAACACAAATGAACCATAACTCCAGGTGTACTCGGAAAATCAACAAAGTCCCATATTGAGAGAACAAAGCTAAACTCGAATCACCTAGCAGATGGGGACACATGAACGATCGCCTGGATGAATATATATGTTCATATTATTACCTCACACTTCAAAGCCATATAGCAGCATACAGAAGGTCAGTTGCGAGCTAATTCCACCTTCGCCCAAATTATCACCCCTTCAACCTTGGACTTGCACAATGCCTTGCCAAGGTTAATATTCAGTGAGGTAATTGATCTCGACCTCTCTCCTGGCAAATCTGCAGAGTGAGAGTGATTCTTGTTGACTTCCTGCATTGCTTATGGCTGTCTGTTGGCCCTTATGAATAAAGCATTTGTGGCTTTGAGACATGCGATATATTTGGGCGCCACCTGATGTAGAGCACCAGGTACCTGTTGGATGGCTCGGTCCTGTGTGGCTTAAAATCTGTCCATTGTGTCCCACTTCACTTTTTCCACATTTTGTTACGTTACAGCCTTATTCCAAAATGGAATTAATTAATTGGTATCAACAAGATTCTACATGCAATACCCCATAGTGACATTATTAAAAGGTGTTTATGCAAATGTATCAAATAAATCACATGAAAATAAGTATTCAAAGCCTTTGCTCAATACCCAAGTATTTTTGAATACGATGCCACAAGCTTGGCACGCCTATTTTTGGGCAGTTTTGCCCATTCCTCTTTGCAGCACCTTTCAAGCTACAGGCTTTCCCCTAGTTTGCCAATCCTATACTTATTGTGGTGTGGGTGCGGCTGCCATGATGACATCATATAATGTGCATAATTAGATATGATGATATAATTTTCTTTAAAAAATGTCTAAAATGTATATACATTTAAAAGCAAATTTGTTATTTATTAGTATTACCATATTTTTATATTACATCATTTTGCTATATGTTCAATTTTTGCTGCTTATTGTACAATGTACTTGGATGAAAATTCTTAAGTGTCAAGAGCAGGGCGGATATTCAACTGTAGGCCCCAAGGTCAGTTCAAAACTTTTTTTTCAGCAGCAGCAAATTCCTAAAAACGCTAGCGTGCTCCTGTTGTATAGAGGAACTTGGACCACATTTGCAAATTTTTATTGACAATTTAACCTTGCAAGCAAACAGAACATTGGGGTTTAAACTTAACAGAGGCGCTCAAGGCACCACTTTAGGTCCTCTATTTTTTTGGCAGTTACAATTGTTTCCCGTATTGTGATTTATGTAATACAGGTGTTGCTGTAGCTTGTTTACTTCAGATGCAGTCAGTAGTCATTTGTTCAACTTCTTTAGTTATACTAGTAGTGTTCCTCAAGGTGCCATTTTAGCTCCTCTCTTTTTCATCATTTGGGCTATGCAACTGGTGGTTTGTGAGTTTAGTTTAAAAAAACAGCAGATTCCTAAAACACTAAAGTGCTGTCATAGAGATAATCTTTGACTGCCATTTTTGCAGAGTTACAGAGCACTCCTGTAACTCTTCTGAAGAAGACGCTGGTTCTCAGGAATATACAAAGTTTGCTTTCTATAAATATGGCTTCCAAGACTAATTAGGTTATTATCCCTGGTCTAGAGACTTTATTAAATTAAAAACGACTAGCAACAAAACTAGCATTTTTGGGGGGGGTATTATAGAATGTACTCCTGTTTAGAGACTCTACTTCTGTCCCTCGATGTGTGCAACAAAAAGCGAGCTGCAGCGAGCATGACGTCACACTTGCTTCGCGTTGCTGCTTTCACATTGTCGTTATGGGGTATTGTGTGTAGAATTTTGAGGACAAAAATGAATTTATTCCATTTACGTGAGCTCTACCGAGGATGTCCTTGTGGTTTGTGCAGCCCTTAGATACACTAGTGATTAAGGGCTATTTAGATAGACATTGATTGATTGATTTTGTAATAAGGCTGCAACATAACAAATGGTGGAAAAGGTGAAGCGCTGTGAATACTTTCCAGTTGCATTGTATGTCTTCTTTTTCGAGAGGCTTACATTTCCACGAAGGCTAGAAATCTTCACAATTGAGGCACAGGCTGTTTGGATTGTGACAGAGTTTCTATTTCAACTAAGGCATTATTTGTGGTGTAGTTTTCAGGTATCCTTGCGCTACCAGTGTTGTACTCTATAAACAGAGCTGATATTATGCACACATTAATTTCGACACATTTATATTCTGTATAAAAGTAACTATCTATATCTGTTTGTTTTTACACAGCAGCCTTCTAAAATCTTGGAGCTATACCTCCTGCAACCAACTCATCCCTTGACAAATGCCATTAAGTGCTGTGGCATGTTGACTCTTTTACTAGGACCCTGACTTGTTTTATGACAGTGCATCAGTGGGACTCATTTTGTAGGGTAGCTATGACAACATGTGAGCAGAACACAAAATTCCATCTGTCCTGGGTTAGATGTTTTTTTTTTTTTTATCCTAGCGAGAGTTACATTGACTTCAGTTTGTGTCTCTTGCCAACTGTGCCTTTAAATCCCTTGTGGGCCCTGGAGAAAAATAGCAAATGGCTCCGGTAAATTAGATCACAATGTTGCGGTTCCCCTGTGAAAGGTCTGCCGATTCGTAGAGTAAAGAATTGTTGTGAAAGATGACTATGTATAAGACTCTTTTGTTGGTCTTTCTTAGTGGGTTAACACTGAACCAATCTAAATTTACCAGCATTTGTTTCTCATTCAATAATGTTTATAAAATAATAATGCCTGCAGCCAATACCTGTTCTTCTATTCAAGTGACATTGTCTTTTTATTTAGCTGATTTCACTGCTGAATCTCCTTCGTTCAGATGAATAATTAACGAATAAGGTGCACCTCAGAGCTTGCAAAAACAAACTTGGTAAAAGCATATGCACATTTGATATTGTCCCATTGGACGACACCAAATTAATTTCTTAGTGATTTCAAGAATAAGCTTTTTTTTTTAATTATTAAGTTGTTCATTTGATAGTAATCTCCTTATAGCAGTATTCAAATAGCAGAACTTTTTAAAAGTTGATTTACTGATTCAACTGCTTACAAACATGAACTGAGGCTTTTAAAAGTGGCGCTTGTACTATGACATAGAATACACATCCTGTGGCAGATTTTGTAGCAGCCTTCCCAAACAACTTGTTATTTTAAAAAGTGCTTCTATGTACAGGTCGCCGACTTTGCAATAAAACAAAACTAATAGTTCTTCCCCAATTTTCTCCCCAGGGGGAAAGGACCATTGAAAAATACATCTGATGTCATCAGTGCTGCCAAGAAAATTGCAGAGGCAGGATCAAGAATGGACAAGTTGGGTCGCACCATTGCCGACAATGTAAGTTGCTATTAACCCCTGAACCCGAAGGTTTTCATGTACATTTAAACTCGTTTGCTCGTTGAGTCAATATTTGATTTCAATTCCTGGAATATGGGACTGACATTGTAGCTCATGAGACAAACATTCTAATACACGCTGATTAATTTCATTAATTGTTTCCCTTCTTTTCACCATTTGCCTTAACCTTTTGTAAAAAGTTCACACAGAGAGTTGACAGCTGCTATGATTTGTTATATATCAGACATCCTTACTAATCTTAACCTATTTCTCTCCAATGTGCTCATTTTCTTTTCCTGGGCTTTTTGCTCTTACTCCCCAACTCCCTGTTCCATCATTTCTCAACATATATTCCTTACCCATGAGACGATGGCCCTCAACATAGGGGAAACACACATTCAATTATCCATGGCTTCATATTTCACTTGAATACTTGCACTGTACGACTCCTCAAGGAGACACTGTGTATGATTTGTCCCCCAACTTATTCACTTGCCTTGTCTTCAGCAGAGACTCATTCTGTTGGTCTGCAATATAATCGTATTTTTAAACCACAGTTTTAATGTTTGCTACAAGACTTTGCTTGAGTGGGTACACTGTACACACTTCCACTGTTTATCAAGAACATATAGGCACTTAGGAAGTAAGTGGGTGGTGTGAACAGGCTGCCACTGTATTTCAATTTTCACAATAAATAAATCACAGTGTAGAGGCTCTATTTTTAAGTTTTGATGTTTCAAGTTCCGTATCATGTAATACCAAATGGGGTTATCCGTTAGGAAATGTTTGATAACGTCATATGATTTTAATTAATTTCAACAGGGAAAATTAGTAGTGATTTTAGGAAAGCAAACATTACAACAAATATAGAAAGTAAACCACACCAATTTAAAATATTTAAGCAATGTTTCTTTGTGTTGTTTCATAAAAGGAACAGCAATTGAGAGGCACATTTCTCATACAAACTTGGCAAAAAAAATCAACCCCTTATACAGATTTAGCTCCTTTGGAAGCATTATATGTAAAAGTATAACGAGAATATTTGTCTCCATTGCTACATGATGTCATGTTTCAATCCTACCAGTGCTTATTCTAAACATATGCTTTTATATTTTAGCAGGAGTCTTCCACAGAATCCGACATAAGGACAGTCCTGATAATATTAAATACCGTCAAATATAATCTCTAATATTGTTGGTCCACATCTATTGCAATATCTACTTAACATGCGTCTGAACCAATTCCATTCGAATCGTCTGTATAGAGAAGAGTTGTGTTTTGCAAGCACTTGTTCTGCCTATCTGACAATTTGAAAATGCTTATTCACTTTAATGAAAACAGTGTTATCCCCTGAAGAAAACAGATGGACAACAGTGCAGGGGTTTGTGTGCACATCGATGTAACTCCCGCCTGTATGTTTTGGATTTTTGATAATAGGGTTTATTATTTGTTATGGGAACTCTAGCAATGCTTTTTGAACAGTCCATTCAGCCTTTATACTTTCATAAGGGATTAAATCTCTAGCAGCCAGGTGAAGCTAAACCATAACACGCCACATAGTAGAAATGTTTGAGATTGATGGGTGGAGATGTTGAGATAAGGGGCAGTGCATTTGTGAAAAGAGAGGGGCATCCCTCTAGAGAGATGAATCCATTAAGCGTGCTTTGCCCTTTTAATTAGCAGCATAATTGCCAGGTGGCACTTTAGAAGCTGCATGTATTTACTCACAGTGTGTATATATTTAGGGCATTTCTCTAACAAAGCATGGGGAAGCCCTAGGCCTGCTAATAGCAAAAGGCATGGCGTGTTTTGCTGTCTGCATACTCCAGTAGCAATAGTTAAGTGAATCACCACCACGATGCATACATACTGACAGCAGAGCAAAGGCAATGCTGGGACTGCTCATTAACCTAGGCATATTAATCACTTGTGCTGTGTGCTTCTGGCATAAAGGGCCTATGAGATTTTACTCCACATATAAAACATCAGCAGATGGTCCCAGATTGATAGCACAGCATCTCACCCCTCTTTCTCCTTCACAAGACTTTGTCTTGCTGCATTTCTCCATGTGCACGCCTTGATTGGAGGCGTGTAGGTGAATATGGTCAAGTTTAGTGTTTGTGAGAAACATTAAAATGTGTAATAGACTAATTAAATATGTGAATAACTGAGATGTAGTATATATGAGCCGTACTATATAGGTCAGTGTTGTACAAGGGTCTGCAATGCAGTTTATTAAGTATTTATGACACTATGCAGGGCATCTCAAAAATATATCCAAGCCGGCTGGTAAACAAATAATCCCATGTAATTTAGATTTATAATGCAAATATATTTGTCGCTATGTAACCTATAAATATTTGCTCCGTGCCTGCTTGCTGTTCAAACACATGCATGTAAACATATAAGCTTAAACACATGAAATAATGTTTGTTTGTTTGCACGCTAGCAAGCTTTATCCTAATGATGTATACTGACATGCATAGTGTACTTTTCCAATTTGCATTCAATCAGTGGAGATCTGTGGTGATCCATGGGCTACGTTGCTGGAGAGAGTCTAATCCTGGCTCCGGCAGTAGACTCTTTACAGCAGACAGTTGTAAATTACCTACTTCACTGAAAAAGCAAAATCACCCAGTGAGCCCATTAATTCTCAGCTCTGCAGTTCAAAAGTCATCATTTTAGCCAATTGAAGTTCATTCCAGCTAAGAGCAGCTCACCTTACATGTTGAGGAAGTCTGTCAATATATAATTGATTGTTTTGACAGGTGCACATCCGTGCTGATATACCGCAATTTTTGGACTCAAAGTCACACCGGATTATAAGGCGCACGCAAAATTGACATACGCGTCAATTTTATATGTTTTCATATAAAAGGCACTCAAACTTTATTTTACCCATTTACAGTAACTCTAAACATATTTGGTTGTGACATATAAAATACAGAACAATAACTCAACTTTTCAATTCATTCCTCTTCAACAAATCCATCAAAATCTTAATTTTTACTGTCTGAGTTTAACAGCTGGGTGATTTCGACATCCAACATGCCCGGATTCCTGTCGTCATCATCCGAGTCAGTCCTGTTGCTGTTAGGTGTTCAGTGATGATTCCGGCCTTCGTGAAAGCTCAGACGACATTTGAGACCAATACGTTAAACCAGGAATCCACAATCCATTGGTAGATAGTTGTATCGCCGTCTGTCAGTCAATCTTCTCACATAGCTCATAATTGAACTTTGAACGACTTGTTGACACTAATATCGAGCGGTTGGAGTTTTTTGGTTAATCCACCTGGAATGATGGCAAGCTCCGAATTAGTTTGCTTCACTTGAGTTATGACAGTATCGGTGGGATGTGCGCGCATGGAGTCGTGGATCAATAGAGACCGAAATTTGTGAAAAAAGCCATTTAGTCTCTTCACAAACTTCTTAGCCACTCACTCATCTTGTCTTTGGCCATATAGCCCTTTGTTAGCCTTAATAATGATGACAAGGCCGTCCGGAAACTTTTTTTTGGCAGTCTCCATCCATCTGTCAGTCTTCTTCCGCTTATCCGAGGTCAGGTTGCAGGGTCAACAGCTTAGCAGAGAAGCACAGACCTCCCTCTCCCCAGCCACTTTGTCCAGCTCCTTCCTGGGGATCCCGATGCATTCCCAGGCCAGCCAGCCAGTCTCCCCCGTGTCCTCCTACCGGTCGGACGAGCCCTAAACAACTCCATAGTCCCCAGGGAGTCGTCCGGGGGGCATCCTGACCAGATGCCCGAACCACCTTATCTGAGTCCTTTCGATGTGAGAGAGCAGCGGCTTTTACTTTGAGCTCTTCCGGAATGACAGATCTTCTAACTCTATCTCTGAGGGAGAGGCCCGCCACCCAATGAGGGAAACTGTCACACTTTCTCCGAACGAGCCGTTTGGAATTTACCCAATTTGTGACGTGTCCCCATTGGTGACATCAGGGCATATCTCCCTATATAGTTAAGTTTTACTGTTAAAGCTTTGCGCAAGTCTGCCATTGTAGACCATTGCTGTCAATAAGTTTCTTGTTTTTCCTCGATCCTCTCTTTGTGGGGTCCACTGGCTCGTAAATACACATGCATCCTCCACTTTTGCCATTTCTAATACAAAGGAGCATATAGTTCGAAATTATATTTGACTCCATATGGAAGCGCTAAAACTACAACATGGCTGACTTGGAGAAGATGCAGTCGAAGTGGAGGCACGTAAATAAGATGGATTAGATAGATAGATAGTACTTTATTTATTCCGTCAGGAGAGTTCCTTCAGGAAAATTACAATTTTCAGCACAATCCCATTCAAGATCAGACAAACATTATAGGGAGACAGAACAGGATCGCTGACGGGTCTGCCGGCTTCCAGCGCCCCTTACAAAAAAGATGGCATACAGGTAAACGGGGGGGGAGAATAAAAGATTAAAATTAAAAAAAATTTTAAAAAATCGGTCTTAGCCTGGGCCCTGGAGTGGGGGTGCAGACTGAGGCCAAGGGGAAAAAAAAATAAAAAATAAGACTGCACACAAAACTGCGCATTCTGAAGACACGGTCAGAAAGCCATTTAAAGATCTGTAAAACATAATCTATGCAAAATTTTGTCCAACGAACCACAATTATATGTGATGTAGATCACAAGGACGTGTATTACATGTAGAAAAAATCACAACTGCTGGGCCCAAAATAAATTGTACCTCATGGTAAATGGGTTATGCTGGTATAGCGCTTTTCTACCTTCAAGGTACTCAAAGCGCTTTGACACCATTTTGACATTCACCCATTCTCACACACATTCTCTCATACACACACGCACTCATGGCGGAAGCAACCCCTGCAAGGCTCTAACCACAACCCATCAGGAGCAAGGCTAAAGTGTCTTGCTCAAGGACACAACGGACGTGACTAGGATGGCAGAAACTGGGAATCAAACCAGGGACCCTCAAGTTGCTGGCACGTCTGCTCTGTCACCCGAGCCACGTCATCCCCAAAAGTAGCTACTTGCTGCCGTTTAGTGAAATGTATGCCTGAAAGTAGCAGCAAAAATGTTAAAAATAACACATCGGTTGTTTGAATAGATCTTATTTAGCCCTGTTTGGTCATTTTGTCTTGCCTCCTCTTCTGTCATACCTACATCTTGTCATATTCAATGTCAACATTAGTTTTCCCAAGTGCCAACGTGATTGAATTGACCTTCTGCCACTATGTAGCAGCCTTTTAGTAGATGCCCTGTGGATACAAGATCTGGTGATCAGCATTATGTTGAAATTAAGTTTGACTGATATTAAAAGGTCCTTTGTTTTTTAGTTAGGCATATCATTGCTTCCATCCTCCTTACCAACCCTGTGGCGTTAGTGAGGTTTAATTGAATCAAATACACCCTGCAGCTTGTTTTGTTTATGTATATCACAGTTGACTATCTGCAAATGTTTTACATGTCTTAGGGAGCAATAGAGACTTGCTACTAACCTGGAGTGATTTTGTTGCTAGCAGAATTTTTTTCCTACTGCTTATTCCCTTTCGACTGAAGGGTATCCACTCTGCTGTCTTTACACGCCATTGACATATTTTCATCATCAAAACCATTTTTTAGTTGCCTATCCTCATTCTCCTAATCCTTGCCAATAATTATATGTTCCCTGTTATCCCCCATTGTTTGTTAGTGTGACACACTATTACCACTAATGCGTTCAATGTAGGGCTGCAACTAACTATTAATTTGAAAATCGATTAATCTGTCAATTATTACTTTGATTAATCGATTAATAATCGGATAAAAACGACAAGCTACATCTTTATCCTTTCCAATACTTTATTAAAAAAAACCGCATACTGGCACCATGTCCTTTCGACTTGCCAAACATAACAATAACAAGGCATGTGTTAGGATTTTATTTTATTTTTTTTCATAAAGTGCACTATTGTCATGCGCAATAGCAATAATTTTCCTTAGGGGAATTTCATACCTGCCTACTACCTATTCCAACCATTCTGCAATGTTGGATGCTGAATGTCTTTCCTCTAGTGGCATGGTCGTAAGGCAGATTGATTTCATGTTCCATTCGTCTCCAATGTAGTGGCATGTATTGCCAAGGTGGCTACACTTGTCCACACATCAATGGTCAGAACAATTTTGCTCTGGGTGGCTTTAATAATAACTTATATCGCGCTTTTCTAAACACTCAAAGCGCTCACAGAGAAGTGGGACTCATCTTTTCATATCATGGTCACTGCTGCCTAGTTTTTCTTGTTATATTGTTATTTTTACTGTTATATTTTTATTTTTACGCTGCTTTTTTATTCTTATTGTAATATTTTCTTCTTTTTTTCCCCCCCATTTTAACCCCCGTTATTTACTTTTTAAATTCGATCTCAATTCTATACACTGCTGCTTGAATTTAAATGTTCCTGAGGAAACTCCCCGAGGGAATCAATGAAAGTAATATAAATGATAAATGGGTTGTACTTGTATAGCGCTTTTCTACCTTCAAGGTACTCAAAGCGCTTTGACACTACTTCCACATTTACCCAATCACACACACTTTCACACACTGATGGAGGGAGCTGCCATGCAAGGCGCCAACCATCACCCATCAGGAGCAAGGGTGAAGTGTCTTGCTCAGGACACAACGGACGTGACGAGGTTGGTACCAGGTGGGAATTGAACCAGGGACGCTCGGGTTGCGCACGGCCACTCTCCCCACTGCGCCACGCCAATATCTATCTATCTAATTACACCACCACATAAAAAAAAAGCTAAATGAAATAAATGGACATTGGGGATGCAGCATACAACAACAATAACACAAATGTAACTCATCAGATCAGAACTGAATCAGATATTGTACACGTTTCTGTTGTGAATAATAGGCCGCCTGTGAACAATAGCATGAAATATTTCAGCACCTTCATAACCTTTATATTACTAAAGCGTCACTCAAATGTTATATAGCTTTATTGGGTCCGGCTACATTGATCCATTATGAAACCAACCTGAGATATTTCTGTCCGTTTATTGCCTTAAAATAATCTCCTCGTTAACAGCATAGTAAAAACACACAGACGGACGGACACAACGGATCAATGTACTCAGACTATGGACTTAAAAAGTTACGTACTGTGAGTTTTTTTTTTCTTCATCCATGGATCCAACATGCTTCCGTGCCACACGAGGTTTGATTGATTGATTGATTGATTGATACTTTTATTAGTAGATTGCACAGTACAGTACGTATTCCGTACAATTGACCACTAAATGGTAACACCCGAATACGTTTTTCAACTTGTTTAAGTCGGGGTCCACGTTAATCAATTCATGGTACAAATATATACTATCAACATAATACAGTCATCACACAAGTTAATCATCATAGTATGTACATTGAATTATTTACATTATTTACAATCCGGGGGGTGGGTGGGGAGCTTTGGTTGATATCAGAACTTCAGTCATCAACAATTGCATCAACAGAGAAATGTGGACATTGAAACAGTGTAGGTCTTATTTAGTAGGATATGTACAGCCAGCAGAGAACATAGTGAGTTCAGATAGCATAAGAACAAGTATATACATTAGAAGTACATTTGAGTTGTTTATAATCCGGGGAGATGGGATGTGAATGGAGGAGGGTATTAGTAAAGTGTTGAAGTTGCCTTGAGGTGTTGTTTTAGAGCGGTTTTGAAGGAATATAGAGATGCACTTACTTTTATACCTGTTGGGAGTGCATTCCACATTGATGTGGCATAGAAAGATGCTGCACGTTTTGCAGGAAACTGTCTTCTTTGCAGTGTTTAGGGTGAAGAATTCCCACACTTTTGACGAATTAGGTCGTAGACTTTTCTCCATTGCACTTACACTATCGCTCCTATTTTCCTCCACCATTTTTAGAATGTTTCCAGACAAAGAATACGGCTTGGTCACGTGAGCTGCACATGACGCATCATTGGCTGGCTTTCTGCCGCCGCCCTGGCTCTGTTTCGTACTTTTTTGTTCTTAATTTGATTATTGTTTCTCAGCTTTTTGTAAATGTTGCAGTTCCTAAATAAAGGTTTAGGAAAGAATTAAAGGAAGAAAAAAAAAGAGCTTCAGCGCATGCGCACTGCATACATCCAACGAATCGATGACTAAATTAATCACCAACTATTTTTTTAATCGATTAGTTGTTGCAGCCCTATCTCAATGTAATAGTTATTTTTTGCAGTCATTTTTTAATTTGGATAACTGAGGAAGCAGTGCTTTCTTCACATAAGTAGGTATATCTTCATATAATAGACATTAAATTTGGGTTAGGCTAAAGTCCATCCTTCCATTTTGTACGTCCCCTTTGGGGTAGCGGAGGGACAAGTCACCACCTCATCGCAGGGCCAACAAAGATATACAGCCATTCTCACTCACATTCCCACACTAGGAGCAATTTAGCGTTCCCAATCAGCCTGTCCCCAGGTGCCTGTCTTTAGAAGAGGGAGAAAGCCTAGACTTGGTTTGGATTTGCTCTACGTTGATTTGAATTTAAGCTGATCAACAAAGCACCTTTTAGTGTGCGAAGTTGAACTCAACAACGGTTTGTTTGCAGTGACTCATTAAAATGCTGCTGTCAGTAAATATTGGAAATTGGCATTTCGTCTGTGTGAAGCGTCCTGAAAGGTCAGCGTCTCTGCCTCTCCCTGCACCATATAATAGAATTCAGTGTAACTGCCTAGCATTTCTAATGATTGAACCTGACCTTCCTGATCATCATTTACATCATGGACATTAGCCAATTCATGCCTCTGTGAATCATTTTGTTTAACATCCTGCTCTCATCTTACCGCATGTTCTCTCCAACATTTTATTGGACATCAAGAAAATGCAGTTGTATTTGTCTTTATTTGGACAGTCCTCGAAAGCTTGGTCTAGAGTACTATTGCTAGTTCCTAAATATACATTAGGCAGCACTACCTTAATTGTTGACAAACAATCCCTTGCTTAATGGTTTACACATAGAGTATATTTCAGTTTCAGTCTATACCGTGCAGCTTCCTGTTCTGTCATCCTTCAGTAGAAGCAATCAAGTGGACCACATGGCTTTCATCTTTTGGCTTTAGAAAAATGTACCTCCATCCCTCTGGTATAACTAACATTGCCTTATATCCTCCTGAGAACAAGCGTTCTGTGCACTGGGCATTTGTGGACATACACAACAGGGCAATTTTTCTGAAATATGCTTTGGTGGAAGAAATAGACTACAACAAATGTCTGTTGCAGGGGACTCTAGTTCTCGGGAGGATTTAAGCCATTGTTACTTATACCAGTTGTAAGGAATATTTTTTTCTGTATTGTATTCCTTAGTATGAGGATAAAATAAAGGTATCTTATGGTAATTGAAGTTATATCTGCAAATTAATGTACTAGGCATGTAGCACAGTAAATAGTTGTAACGAGACCACTATCTACGCCCTGTGAAGAGTGCACAGGTAATCACATTAGGGCTGTATTTGCATTATCAAAACAATCTTAGAGGATCGTGTCGCTTCTCTACGCAACTTATGTATGCACTTGTCACAGTCAGAGAAGCCTTGCAGAGTGAAGTCAGCAGCTGAGCACTAGCACAAGTGATGCTTTCACAGCGCGCTGCTCTCAGCCGTCTGAATTCCTCCTCAAGCCCTCATTAGCATGGCTGCTGCATTCAGCCTCATTGCAGGTCTTCGTGAGTGTGTATGTGAGCATCTTTACACACGCACACATACAACTTAATACACACACAGTATTCGTGCTAGCTGCCGTTGAATCCTCCTGTTTCTCTTCTCCCCAGTTGGATATCCCCCTCTTATTTACTCCTCCATACTGTTTCCCCTCTGGCTTACTCTTCATCTTTATCCTTTCTCAAAGTACTTGTTTTTTTTGGGTTCTTCTCCTCTTTTTAACCTTTCTCTTGTTCCCATTTTATTCACCCTAGCCTCTATGTATTAGTCCTCATCTGTACGATTATCATCCCCTCCAGCTCTCCTTCCCCTCATCTTCTTTTATACTTAATGGAATGCCAACTATTACATATCCTTCCTCTCCACTTGGCCCATATTTCTATTAATCAGTAGAAGATAGTGATGATAAAAGACTCCTTTTAAATTTTAGTCACAGGGCATCTATAAAACCCTGCATAATGCAGGACATGAGAATATACACTTAAGGTCAAGCATTTGCACACTGTACACAAACCCACCATAAAAAAAACAAGCCCTGACAAAATTGGGCTTTAAATTTTGTCTTTGAACTTGCATTCCTTTGGGAAAAAAATTGCACGTCTTTATAATAAAAGACTTCTATGGAATTACAACGAAATGAACCCAGATTTCCCTCGCCCGGACGTGGGTCACCGGGGCCCCGCTCTGGAGCCAGGCCCGGAGTTGGGGCACGATGGCGAGCGCCTGGTGGTCGGGCCTGTTCCCATGGGGCCCGGCCGGGCACAGCCCGAAGAGGCAACGTGGGTCATCCCTCCAATGGGCTCACCACTCATAGGAGGGGCCATAGAGGTCGGGTGCATTGTGAGCTGGGCGGCAGCCGAAGGCAGGGCACTTGGCGGTCCGATCCTCGGCTACAGAAGCTAGCTCTTGGGACGTGGAACGTCACCTCACTGGGGGGGAAGGAGCCTGAGCTAGTGCGCGAGGTAGAGAAGTTCCGGCTGGATATAGTCGGACTCACCTCGACGCACAGCAAGGGCTCTGGAACCAGTTCTCTCGAGAGGGACTGGACCCTCTTCCACTCTGGCGTTGCCGGCAGTGAGAGGCGACGGGCTGGGGTGGCAATTCTGGTTGCCCCCCGGCTCAAAGCCTGTACGTTTGAGTTCAACCCAGTGGACGAGAGGGTAGCTTCCCTTCGCCTTCGGGTGGGGGGACGGGTCCTGACTGTTGTTTGTGCTTACGCACCAAACAGCAGTTCAGAATACCCACCCTTTTTGGGTACACTCGAGGGAGTACTGGAAAGTGCTCCTCCGGGTGATTCCCTTGTCCTACTGGGAGACTTCAACGCTCATGTTGGCAACGACAGTGAAACCTGGAGAGGCGTGATTGGGAAGAATGGTCGCCCGGATCTAAACCCGAGTGGTGTTTTGTTATTGGACTTTTGTGCTCGTCACAGTTTGTCGATAACAAACACCATGTTCAAACATAAGGGTGTCCATATGTGCACTTGGCACCAGGACACCCTAGGCCGCAGTTCCATGATCGACTTTGTAGTTGTGTCATCGGATCTGCGGCCTTATGTTTTGGACACTCGGGTGAAGAGAGGGGCGGAGCTTTCTACCGATCACCACCTGGTGGTGAGTTGGCTGCGATGGTGGGGGAGGATGCCGGAGAGACCTGGCAGGCCCAAGCGCATTGTGAGGGTCTGCTGGGAACGTCTGGCAGAGTCTCCTGTCAGAGAGAGTTTCAATTCACACCTTCGGGAGAACTTTGAACATGTCACGAGGGAGGTGCTGGACATTGAGTCCGAGTGGACCATGTTCCGAACCTCTATTGTCGAGGCGGCTGATTGGAGCTGTGGCCGCAAGGTTGTTGGTGCCTGTCGTGGCGGTAATCCCAGAACCCGTTGGTGGACACCAGCAGTGAGGGATGCCGTCAAGCTGAAGAAGGAGTCCTATCGGGTTCTTTTGGCTCATAGGACTCCGGAGGCAGTGGACGGGTACCGACGGGCCAAGCGGTGTGCAGCTTTAGCGGTCGCGGAGGCAAAAACTCGGACATGGGAAGAGTTCGGGGAAGCCATGGAAAACGACTTCCGGACGGCTTCGAAGCGATTCTGGACCACCATACGGCGCCTCAGGAAGGGGAAGCAGTGCACTATCAACACCGTGTATGGTGCGGATGGTGTTCTGCTGACTTCGACTGCGGATGTTGTGGATCGGTGGAGGGAATACTTCGAAGACCTCCTCAATCCCACCAACACGTCTTTCTTTGAGGAAGCGGTGCCTGGGGAATCTGTAGTGGACTCTCCTATTTCTGGGGCTGAGGTCGCTGAGGTAGTTAAAAAGCTCCTCGGCGACAAGGCCCCGGGGGTGGATGAGATCCGCCCGGAGTTCCTTAAGGCTCTGGATGCTGTGGGGCTGTCTTGGTTGACAAGACTCTGCAGCATCGCGTGGACATCGGGGGCGGTACCTCTGGATTGGCAGACCGGGGTGGTGGTCCCTCTCTTTAAGAAGGGGGACCGGAGGGTGTGTTCCAACTATCGTGGGATCACACTCCTCAGCCTTCCCGGTAAGGTTTATTCAGGTGTACTGGAGAGGAGGCTTCGCCGGATAGTCGAACCTCGGATTCAGGAGGAACAGTGTGGTTTTCGTCCTGGTCGTGGAACTGTGGACCAGCTCTATACTCTCGGCAGGGTTCTTGAGGGTGCATGGGAGTTTGCCCAACCAGTCTACATGTGCTTTGTGGACTTGGAGAAGGCATTCGACCGTGTCCCTCGGGAAGTCCTGTGGGGAGTGCTCAGAGAGTATGGGGTATCGGAATGTCTTATTGTGGCGGTCCGCTCCCTGTATGATCAGTGTCAGAGCTTGGTCCGCATTGCTGGCAGTAAGTCGGACACGTTTCCAGTGAAGGTTGGACTCCGCCAAGGCTGTCCTTTGTCACCGATTCTGTTCATAACTTTTATGGACAGAATTTCTAGGCGCAGTCAAGGCGTTGAGGGGTTCCGGTTTGGTGGCCACGGGATTAGGTCTCTGCTTTTTGCAGATGATGTAGCCCTGATGGCTTCATCTGGCCGGGATCTTCAGCTCTCACTGGATCGGTTCGCAGCCGAGTGTGAAGCGACCGGAATGAGAATCAGCACCTCCAAGTCCGAGTCCATGGTTCTCGCCCGGAAAAGGGTGGAGTGCCATCTCCGGGTTGGGGAGGAGACCCTGCCCCAAGTGGAGGAGTTCAAGTACCTAGGAGTCTTGTTCACGAGTGGGGGAAGAGTGGATCGTGAGATCGACAGGCGGATCGGTGCGGCGTCTTCAGTAATGCGGACGTTGTATCGATCCGTTGTGGTGAAGAAGGAGCTGAGCCGGAAGGCAAAGCTCTCAATTTACCGGTCGATCTACGTTCCCATCCTCACCTATGGTCATGAGCTTTGGGTCATGACTGAAAGGATAAGATCACGGGTACAAGCGGCCGAAATGAGTTTCCTCCGCCGAGTGGCGGGGCTCTCCCTTAGAGATAGGGTGAGAAGCTCTGCCATCCGGGAGGAGCTCAACGTAAAGCCGCTGCTCCTCCACATCGAGAGGAGCCAGATGAGGTGGTTCGGGCATCTGGTCAGGATGCCACCCGAACGCCTCCCTAGGGATGTGTTTAGGGCACGTCCAGCTGGTAGGAGGCCACGGGGAAGACCCAGGACACGTTGGAAAGACTATGTCTCCCGGCTGGCCTGGGAACGCCTCGGGATCCCCCGGGAAGAGCTAGACGAAGTGGCTGGAGATAGGGAAGTCTGGGCT